>NC_053022.1:128409872-128409969 GCF_003073215.2 Triticum urartu
GGCACCTGAAACCTGGTTACCCAACAATCTGTGAGCCACGGGGACTTAGCAATCTCGCACCCTCGCGATCAAGACTATTTAAGCTTATGGGTAAGGT
>NC_053022.1:128781269-128994531 GCF_003073215.2 Triticum urartu
GAATTCAAAAATGGGCTACATATTGTTACAAATCTCAAATGGGCTATAAGTTCTCTGCCACACACTTCTGGCCTTACTAAGTTGACGCGTCCCCTAAAAACAGAGTTGACGCGTATGCAAGGCTCTGTCAACTTATAGTCAACACACGGTTCTAGCAGCAGTGGCCGTTGGATGTCCATCCAACAGATGTCGTGCTTATTCTTCAATCTCGGATATTCTAGCTTCACCCGCCCAAAAAATGATTCCTCCCCCTGACATCTGGGGCGCACCATTTTGGAAGCTGGCCTGTGGGCCTACTAAGTTGACGTACCAAGGGCTTTGTCAACTTAGTCAATATAAACGATTCTAGTTGCAGTGACCGTACGATGTCCATCCAACAGCCGTCGTGCTTCTTCAACCTCTGGTCTTCTTGCTCCAGCCACCCAAAGCAGCACCGGTCGTGCCGCCTGCTCCTGCCTCCCGTGGCCTGTTGTGCTGCCGCGGAGGCCTCACCGCCCCTACTACTCCCACCGCTGGCCAGGCCATCCCTCCACTCACCCACACCCCCTATTATTATGCGGCGACGCCAATGCAGCCGAACCGGTGAACCCTCGTACTCCTCTCCGCGTGTGCATCCACTGCCGCGTCTTCCCCGGCTCTGCTTCGTCCACCGCCCTGGTGCTCTCGGCGCGGCGTGGTCAGCATGGTCAAGGAACGACTTCCATCGGACGTGGACTGTATGTGGAGAGGCTGACAGATGGGTCCACGGCAGCCGCAAGGAAGTGCCTCCTTATTACGCACAAAATAATTATTCCTCCACCTGACAGCGGGGACCCACCGGACGGGCCACCGTATTTCACGAAAAAAATGATTCGCCCCCTGACTGATAGGACCCATGAGCTACATCTTCGCACGCAAGGAAGTACTTCCGCGAAAAAACGATTCGCCCCCCTGACTGCTGGGACCCACCAGCTACATCTTCGCACGCAAGGAAGTGCGTCCGAAAAAAAACGATTCGCCCCCGATTGCTGGGACCCACCAGCTACACCTTCACACGCAAGGAAGTGCGTCCGGGCAAAAAAAAACGATTCGCCCCCCTGACTGCTGGGACCCAGCAGCTACACCTTCGCACGCAAGGAAGTGCGTTCGGGCAAAAAAACAAAACGATTCGCCCCCCTGACTACTGGGACCCACCAGCTACATCTTCGTAGGCAAGGAAGTGTCTGACAGTCGGGACCCACCTGGTTGAAGCGTACGTAGCGTTGTCATTCTGGTCGCGAACGTGTACGTACATACTGGTCGATGTAGAGGCACGCACGTGTCGTAGTAGAGGCGCGCACGTGTCGTAGTAGAGGCACACACATAGCATGTACACGTACGTACAGCGGCCAGGGTGCAAGAAAGAAAATACGGCCACATATGTGTACATACGGGCAGGGTCTCGAACGCCTACTCGCGCATACGTACGTCTAGGGCTCGTGTACATGGCTGGGTCGGAACGGAGAAACAACATCGTCGTCGTGTTCATGGGGAGGCAACGGAATGCGTCGTGTTCATCGCGAGGCAACGGAATGCGTCGTGTTCATCGGGAGGCAACAGAACGCGTGGGAGCCAACTGGCTGGGTCGGAGCGGAATGCGTGGTCGTGTTCATCGGGAGGGCTTGGACGGAACAGGTGATGGAAACAAGGCCTGGCGTACCGCGGAACGGAGGAAACGGACCTCCTACGGTCGAAACGGGGGTCCTGTTGATCGGGAGGAGTGTGGCGTACCGCAAAATGGAGGAAACGGACCTCCTACGGTCGAAACGGGGGTCCTATTGATCGGGAGGGGTGTGGCATACCGCAAAACGGACGAAATGGACCTCCTACAGTCAAAACGGGGGTCCTGTTCATCGGGAGGGGTGTGGCATAGCACAAAACGGGACTCCACGGGATACTGTTCATCACCACCGTCGACCTCCTCCAGCCTCCACGGGCTCCTGTTCATCCAGCCTCCACCGCGCGCTACTCCACCGGCTACTGTTCAACCACCCATCCACCGTCTACTGTTCATCCAGCCCTCCACACCACGGGGTCTTGTTCAACCACCCCTCCACGGGCACCCCTCCACCGTCTACTGTTCATCCAGCCCTCCACACCACGGGGTCCTGTTCATCAGGGGCAACGCCACCGCTCACTGTTCATCCAACCCCCCCCCAACGCTCACTGTTCATCCAATCGATCGGCTTCAGTTAGCAGCAGTAGCGAAGGAATCGCTCGATCGGGTTCAGTTAACAGCCATCGATCGATCGCTCGGGTTCAGTAACGCGTAGCCTGCAGTGCAATCGCTTGGGTTCGGTTAGAGCCCAACGCCTCACTCTGGTTAAGTTAGAGCCAATGCCTCGCACACATGCGCGTACGTGTACAAGAGAAACGCGCATCGCTCGGCCCCCGACCTCCCACCGTAACCGGGAACTCCCCGAAATTTTCCTCGCCCTCGCTTCTACCACGGTTTTTTCTATCATGGACGGCCCAAAGAATGTCATGCAGTTGCGTCTCCGGCCTGCCCAGGACGAAAAGCCCATTTTCTGTCATGATTTTTTGTCATAGAAGTAGGAGCCCACCACATCTATGATGATACCCGGTTTTTTCACAATTATTGTCATAGAAGTGTCATATGTATGTCAGAAAAAAAATCGTTCGGCCCTAAATGTCACGTATGTGTCTTTTTTTTTGTAGTGGAGACACCTCTCAGATCAATAATAAATAGCGGGACCTAGATGCCCACATTAACTCTCACATATTTAACAAAGATCTTTATCGGATTGAACCAATATGCCGAGGATTCAGTTAATCTCGTATACAATTCCCTTTGTCCTGTGGTATATTACTTGCCCAAGATTCGATCGTCCTTATCTCCATACCTAGTTCAATCCCGTTACTGGCAAGTCTCTTTACTAATTCTGCAATACAATATCCTCATTACTAAACTCATTAGTCACATGCTTGCAAGCTATTCATGATGTTGTATTACCAAGAGGGCCCAGAGATATCTCTCTGTCACATAGAGTGACAAATTCAAGTCTCGGTCCATGCAACCCAACAGACACTTTCTAAGATACCTGTATAGCACCTTTATGATCACCCAGTTACAAAGTGACGTTTGATTACCCACAAATTATTCTTCCGCTATTAGGGAGTGGCACGATCTCATGGTCTAAGGAACATATAGTTGAGGTGAAGAAAGTTGTAGCAATTAAACTAAGTGATACAATCAGATGCTAAGCTTATGATTGGGTCCGTCCAACACATCATTCTCCTAATGATGTGATCCCGTTATTAAATGACGAATCGTGTCTATGGTTAGGACACCTTAACCATCTTTAATAAACGAGCTAGTCTAGTAGAGGCTCACTGGGGAAACAGTGTCTATTGATGTACTTTATCTATCCACACATGCATTTAAGTTTTCGGTGAATACAATTCTACCATGGATAATAACAATTTATCATGAACAAGGAAATATGGCAATAACATCTTTATTATTGCCTCTAGGGCATATTTCCAACACCTACATGGCATTTTCATAGCCATTCCGAGCATATCGCCATGCACTACCATCATTTTACATTACATGATTAGAGACATGTTTTCATTTGCCTTGCATGATCATAGTATAGCTAGCTCGATATTACGGCTTGTCCGTTTTTTGATGTCTATGTTATGCAGGATCATTGCACATACTGGTACACCGCCAGAGGCATTCATCATATAGTGTTTCTCTCAATTTTTCAGTTTTGGGTTATGATTACATTCAGTTGAACTGAGTCATTGTAAAGTGTATCATTCATCATTGTAAGTTGTTTCTCCTACCCCCACCCCTAAAAAAAGAAAGAGGCAATATAAAGATGTGCCACACAGGTGCCACAAAAAAAGAAGGAAAAAAGAAAGAAAGAGAGAAAAGAAAAAGGTGAGGAAGAGAGAAGGAGCAACACCATTATCTTTTTTAGTATACACTTATGCTTCAAAGTATAAACACTTCATGCATTGTCAAGTAGAAAGTTTCTTGAGCTTCATGTTTCACACTAGTGGGGAACCTACACTATAGAACTTGACTTGTATATTCCGACGACGAGCATTGCTACTTGTAAACTGCATCGGAATTTCCCCGAAGAAGATGGGTGAAGCAGTACAGAAGAGATAAGTATTTCTCCCAGTGAGAACCAAGGTTACCAAACCAATAGGAGAACCACGCAAATTCCCTTCTACAACACCTACACACATAAAAGCAAAAACTTGCACCCAACGCGAGCAAGAGGGTTGTCAATCCCCCTTGAACTCGTCATTTGCAAGGATTAATTCTGATAGTGATAGATAGATAAAAAGTAAAGTAAAATAGAAAGTATAAAATTGCAGCAAGGTGTTTTTTGTTTTTATAATATGATAAAAGTAGACATGGGGGCCATAGTTTTCACTAGAGGCTTCTCTCTTGAACACATAGCATATAGTGGGTAAAGACATTAATGTTGGGCAATTGATAGAAAAGCACATAGTTATGACGTATTCATGGCAATGATCATGTATATAGGCATCACGTACGTGACAAGTAGACCAATTCCTGCCTGCATCTACTACTATTACTCCACCAATCGACCGCTATCCAGCATGCATCTATAGTATTGATACGTCTCCAATGTATCTATAATTTTTTATTGTTCCATGCTATTATATGATCTATCTTGGATGTTTTATATGCATTTATATGCTATTTTATATGATTTTTGGGACTAACCTATTAACCAAGAGCCCAATGCCAGTTTCTGTTTTTTCCTTGTTTTTGAGTTTTACAAAAAAGGAATATCAGACGGAGTCCAAATGACCTGAAACTTTATGACGATTGTTTTTGGACCAAAAGAAGCCCACGGAGTACCAGAAGGAATTGATAAGCAGTTTTCAGTAAGGTATTCTCTGCAAGCACTGAAATTATTGGTAACAGATAGTTTTGTGATAAGGTAATTTGTAACGAGTAGCAAGTAATAAAAGTAAATAAGGTGCAGCAAGAAGGCCCAATCCTTTTTGTAGCAAAGGACAAGCATGGACAAACTCTTATATGAAGAAAAGCGCTCCCGAGGACACATGGGAATTATAGTCAAGCTAATTTTCATCACATTCATATGATTCGTGTTCAGTACTTTGATAATTTGATATCTGGGTGGACCGATGCTTGGGTACTGTCCTTACTTGGACAAGCATCCCACTTATGATTGACCCCTATTGCAAGCATCCGCAACTACATCAGAAGTATTAAGGTAAACCTAACCATAGCATGAAGCATATGGATCCAAATCAGCCCCTTACGAAGCAACGCATAAACTAGGGTTTAAGCTTCTGTCACTCTAGCAACCCATCATCTACTTATTACTTCCCAATGCCTCCGTCTAGGCCCAAACAATGGTGAAGTGTCATATAGTCGATGTTCACATGACACCACTAGAGGGATGACAACATACATCTCATCAAAATATCGAACGAATACCAAATTCACATGACTACAAATAGCAAGACTTCTCCCATGTCCTCATGAACAAACGTAACTACTCACAAAGCATATTCATGTTCATAATCAGAGGGGTATTAATATGCATAATGGATCTGAACATATGATCTTCCACCAAGTAAACCAACTAGCATCAACTACAAGGAGTAATCAACACTACTAGCAACCCACCGGTACCAATCTGAGGTTCAGATTCAAAGATTGGATACAAGAGATGAACTAGGGTTTGAGATGAGATGGTGCTGGTGAAGATGTTGATGGAGATTGACCCCCTCCCGATGAGAGGATCGTTGGTGATGACGATGGTGATGATTTCCCCCTCCCGGAGGGAAGTGTCCCCGGCAGAACAGCTCTACCAGAGCCCTAGATTGGTTCCGCCTCGTGGCGGCGGAGTCTCATCCCGAAAGCTTTCTTATGATTTTTTTCCTCAACGAAAGACTCCATATAGCAGAAGATGGGCATCGGAGGGCCACCAGGGGGCCCACGAGGCAGGGGGCGCGCCCCCCACCCTCGTGGCTAGGGTGTGGGCCCCCTCTGGAACTTCTTGCGCTCAGTATTTTTTATATATTCTGAAAATAGCTTCCGTGAAGTTTCAGGACTTTTGGAGCAGTGCAGAATAGATCTCTAATATTTGCTCCTTTTCCAGCCCAGAATCCCAGCTCCCTGCATTCTCCCTCTTTATGTAAACCTTGTAAAATAAGAGAGAATAGGCATAAGTATTGTGACATAACGTGTAATAACATCCCATAATGCAATAAATATCGATATAAAATCATGATGCAAAATGGACGTATCAACTCCCCCAAGCTTAGACCTCGCTTGTCCTCAAGCGAAAGCTGAAATCGAAAAATATGTCCACATGTTTAGAGATAGAGGTGTCGACAAAAATAAAATACGGACATGAGGGCATCATGATCATTCTTAGAATAGTAGCTTATATAATTATTGGCATATGATCTGTTATGCTAAAGTAACAATTCAATCACAATTCAAGTATGAATCATAACTTCATTGAAAACTAACAAACTATAATCTCAGTCGTTGAAGCAATTGCAATTTATCATAACATAGGAAAGAGTCAATATAAGAGCTTTTCAGCAAGTCCACATACTCAACTATCATATAGTCTTTCACAATTGCTAACACTCACGCAATACTTATGGGTATGGAGTTTTAATCGGACACAGAGAAAGATAGGGGCTTATAGTTTTGCCTCGCAACGTTTTACCTCAAGAGTAATGTCAACAATAATAGTTCATGAAAACTCACATCCAATTAGCCATATATACCAGGATCTTTTCAACATATTGTGCTTACCAAAGGATAAAATGTAAAAGGAAAGGTGAAGATCACCATGAATCTTATATAAGGTAGAAGATAAAAGTAAAAGATAGGCCCTTCATAGAGGGAAGCAGAGGTTGTCATGCGCTTTTATAGTTGGATGCACAAAATCTTAATGCAAAAGAACGTCACTTTATATTGCCACTTGTGATATGGACCTTTATTATGCAGTCCGTCGCTTTTATTTCTTCCACATCACAAGATCGTATAAAGCTTATTTTCCCCCACGCTAATAAGTCATACATATTTAGAGAGCAATTTTTATTGCTTGCTGATGACCCACAAGTATAGGGGATCTATTGTAGTCCTTTCGATAAGTAAGAGTGTCGAACCCAACGAGGAGCCGAAGGAAATGATAAGCGGTTTTCAGCAAGGTATTCTCTGCAAGTACTGAAATAAGTGGTAACAGATAGTTTTGTGATAGGATAAATTGTAACGAGCAACAAGTAACAAAAGTAAATAAAGTGCAGCAAGGTGTCCCAATCCTTTTGTAGGAAAGTACAAGCCGGAACAAACTCTTATATTAGGAAAAGCACTCCCGAGGACACATGGGAATATCGTCAAGCTAGTTTTCATCACGTTCATATGATTCACGTTCGATACTTTGATAATTTGATATGTGGGTGGACCGGTGCTTGGGTGCTGTTCTTACTTGAACAAACATCCCACTTATGATTAACCTCTATTGCAAGCATCCGCAACTACAACAAAAGTATTAAGGTAAACCTAACCATAGCATGAAACATGTGGATCCAAATCAGCCCCTTACGAAGCAATGCATAAACTAGGGTTTAAGCTTCTGTCACTCTAGCAACCCATCATCTACTTATTACTTCCCAATGCCTTCCTCTAGGCCCAAATAATGGTGAAGTATTATGTAGTCGACGTTCACATAACACCACTAGAGGCTAGACAACATACATCTTATCAAAATATCAAACGAATACCAAATTCACATGACTACTCATAGCAAGACTTCTCTCTAGTCCTCAGGAATGAACGTAATTACTCACAAAGCATATTCATGTTCATAATCAGAGGGGTAATAATATGCATATAGGATCTCAACATATGATCTTTCACCAATTAAACCAACTAGTATCAACTACAAGGAGTAATCAACACTACTAGCAACCTACTAGCACCAATCCCGGACTTTGAGACAAGAATTGGATACAAGATATGAACTAGGGTTTGGAGATGAGATGATGCTGGTGAAGATGTTGATGGAGATTGCCCTCTCCCGATGAGAGGAGCGTTGGTGATGACGATGGTGATGATTTCCCCCTCCCGGAGGGAAGTTTCCCTGGTAGAACAGCCCTGTTGGAGCTCTATATTGGATCCTCCAAGGTTCCGCCTTGTGGCGGCGGAGTCTCATCCCGAAAATTTCCTCCTTATTTTTTTCTCATCAAAGACTTCATATAGGATAAGATGGGCGTCGGAGAGCCACCAGGGGGCCCACGAGGTAGGGGGGCTCCCCCCCACCCTCGTGAGCAGGGTGTGGGCCCCCTGGCCTTCATCTTTGGCGAGGATTTTTCTTTATTTATTTTAAGATGTTCCGTGGAGTTTCAGGACTTTTGCAGTTGCGTAGAATAGGTCTCTATTATTTGCTCCTTTTCCAGCCCAGAATTCCAGCTGCCGGCATTCTCCTCCTTATGTAAACCTTGTAAAATAAGAGAGAATAGCCATAAGTATTATGACATAAAGTGAAATAACAGTCCATAATGCGATAAATATTGATATAAAAGCATGATGCAAAATGGACGTATCAACTCCCCCAAGCTTAGACCTCGCTTGTCCTCAAGCGAAAAGCCGATAACAATAAATATGTCCTCATGTTTAGAGGTAGAGGCGTCGATAAAAATAAAATACAGACATGAAGGCATCATGATTATTCTCATAACAGCAACATATATAGATTTTGTCATATGATTACTTATATTCAAGTGATGATCCATTCACAATGCAAAAGTATAAATCATAAACCTTATTGACCTCCAACAAACTATAATCTTAGTCATTGAAGCAATTGCAATTTATCATAACATCGGAAAGAGTCTATGTCAGAGCTAAAAAGCAAGTCCACATACTCAACTATCATTTAGTCCTCCATAATTGCTAACACTCACGCAATACTTGTGGTTATGGAGTTTTAATCGGACATAGAGAAAGATAGGGGCTTATGGTTTTGCCCCACAACCTTTTACCTCAAGGGTAATGTCAACAATAATGGTTCATGCTCCCCTACATCCAATTAGATATATATATATATATATATATATATCATGTTCTTTCCAACATGCTGAGCTTGCCAAAGGATAAAATGAAAAATAAAAGGTGAAGATCACCATGACTCTTGCAGAAGGAAGAAGGTAATAATAAAGGATAGGCCCTTCGCAGAGGGAAGCAGAGGTTGCCATGCGCTTTTATGGTTGGATATATAAAATATCAATGCGAAAGAACGTCACTTTATATTGCCCCTTGTGATATGAACCTTTATTATGCAGTCCGTCGCTTTTATTACTTCCACATCACAAGATAATATAAAGCTTATTTCTCCCACACTAATCAATCATACATATTTAGAGCAATTTTTATTGCTTTGCACCGATGACAACTTACTTGAAGATCTTACTCAATCCATAGGTAGATATGGTGGACTCTCATGGCAAAACTAGTTTAAGGGTATTTGGAAGCACAAGTAGTATTTATACTTGGTGCTGAGAATTTGGCTAGCATGAGGGGGAAAGGCAAGCTCAACAAGTTAGAGGATCCATGACAACATACTTTATCTCAGATATAAGAAAGACATAACTCATTACATTGTCTTCCTTGTCCAACATCAACTCTTTAGCATGTCATATTTTAATGAGTGCTCTCAATCATAAAAGATGTCAATGATAATATATCTATATGTGAAAACTCTCTTTCCTTATTACTTCCTATTAATTGCAACAATGACCAAAGCTATGTCTACCAACTCCCAACAACTTTTAATCATCATACTCTTTCTATGTGAAGTCATTACTCTCAATAAGATCAATATGAACTTTTTGTTTCTTTTTATTCTTTTCTCTTTTCTTTTATTCGCCCAAGATCATGGCAAAATAATCAAGCCCTTGACTCAACACTAATCTTTATTATATATAGCTCACGGACTCAATTACATAGAGATATCATAAAGCAAAACTCAAAACTAGATCATGCCATAAACTTTATTCTACTAGATCAAGATACTACTAATATGATCAAACTAAGAAAAACGATAAAGATAGGAGTTGTGATTGTGATACGATACCGGGGCACCTCCCCCAAGCTTGGCAGTTGCCAAGGGGAGTGCCCATACCCATGTGATTATATCTCCTTGGTTGGTGAAGAAGGTGAGGGTGTTGTTGATGATGCGGGCTTGTCATCCATCTTCCAAGGCATAGGTTCACCATCATAGAAGGATGATCGAGTCTCCGGAATCCTCGAATCTGCAGCCACACTCATTCTTTTGAATCTATAGTCATACTCATAGTTTTGGTTTTGCAGGTCATAGATTTGGGCTTGGAGGTGCTTGATCTTCTCATATAGCTTGAAGATGGCCTCCTCGGTGTTCTTGGCATCCGGCTTGTAGTTGTTAGTGAACTCCGCGAGCATCGTGTGGCTAGCATTGATTCCATGCTCCACCATCCCCTGGCACTTGAAAATTTGTTGCTCCATTGCTACGAGCCTCGTCTCCACGCTTCTGGTTCCCTTTGGTCCCTCAACATCGCGGATGTGCAACAACCCATCACGCATCTCAATGGTTTGAGGGTGTCGTAGCACCTCCGCGAGGTAAGGGTTGATGACCTTCTCGAAGGACTTGTCCTTGGAAGCACTTGGGGACGTCACGATAATCTAGATCTGTCAGAAAAATAGCTCGCAACAAAGACGGGAGATTTTTACATGATACGAGAGTCAAAACCTTCGGGAGGTTATATAATGAATTTTTACCGACCAAAACACATAACGTGCAAGAAAACAGAGTCTGGAAGGCACACGAGGTGCTCACGAGGTAGGGGGCGCGCCCAGAGGGGTAGGGCGTGCCCACCACCCTCGTGGGGCCCTCGTGTCCTTCCCGGACTGCTACTTATTTTTCTATTTTTCTAAATATTCCAAAACGGAGAAATATTGCCTTAAAAATTATTTTGGAGTTGGTTTACTTACCGTACCACATACCTATTCCTTTTCGGAGTCTGAAACATTCCGGAAAGTGTCCCTTATGTATTCCTCCTGGGTTACGGTTTCGATAATATTGGTTTCAACATTTATGGGATTACCTGAGATATAATGTTTGATTCTTTGACCGTTTACCACCTTCGGATTTGTGCCCTCGAAGTTGTTGATCTTTATGGCACCGGAACGATAGACCTCTTCGATAACATAGGGGCCTTCCCATTTAGAGAGAAGTTTTCCTGCAAAAAATATTAAACGAGAGTTGTATAGCAATACATAATCACCTACATTAAACTCACGCTTTTGTATCCTTTTGTCATGCCATCTTTTAACTTTTTCTTTAAACAACTTGGCATTTTCATAAGCTTGGGTTCTCCATTCATCAAGTGAACTAATATCAAATAACCTCTTTTCACCGGCAAGTTTAAAATCATAGTTGAGCTCTTTAATATCCCAATATGCCTTATGTTCTAGTTCGAGAGGTAAGTGACAGGCTTTTCCATAGACCATTTTATACGGAGACATACCCATAGGATTTTTATATGCAGTTCTATAAGCCCATAATGCATCATCAAGTTTCTTGGACCAATTCTTTCTAGACCTATTAACAGTCTTTTGCAAAATTAATTTGAGCTCTCTATTGCTCAACTCTACTTGACCACTAGACTATGGGTGATAAGGAGATGCAATTCTATGATTAACATCATATTTAGCAAGCATTTTACGGAAAGCACCATGAATAAAGTGTGAACCACCATCAGTCATTAAATATCTAGGGACTCCAAACCTCGGAAAAATAACTTCCTTAAGCATTTTAATAGAAGTGTTATGATCAGCACTACTAGTTGGAATAGCTTCTACCCACTTAGTAACATCATCAACAGCAACTAAAATATGTGTGTATCCATTAGAGGCAGGAAAAGGTCCCATATAATGAAAACCCCAAACATCAAACGGTTCGATTACAAGAGAATAATTCATAGCCATTTCTTGACGTCTACTAATATTACCAATTCTTTGACATTCACCACAAGACAAGACAAACTTATGGGCATTCTTGAAGAGAGTAGGCTAATAAAAACTAGATTGCAATACCTTATGTGCAGTTCTATCTCCAGCGTGGTGTCCTCCATAAGCCTCGGAATGACACTTGCGTAGGATCTGTTCCTGGTCATGCTCAGGTACACAACGTCTAATAACACCATCTACTCCTTCTTTATAAAGATGTGGGTCATCCCAAAAGTAATGTCTTAAATCATAGAAGAACTTTTTCTTTTGTTGGTATGTGAAGCTAGGTGGTATAAACTTAGCAACAATATAATTAGCATAGTCAGCATACCATGGAGTACTACGAGAAGTACTTATAACATTTAATTGTTCATCAGGAAAGCTATCATTGATAGGTAGTGGGTCCTCAAGAATATTTTCTAACCTAGACAAGTTGTCTGCAACGGGGTTCTCGGCTCCCTTTCTATCAACAATATGCAAATCAAATTCTTGTAGCAAGAGAACCCATCTAATAAGTCTAGGTTTAGCATCTTTCTTTTCCATAAGATATTTAATAGCAGCATGATCAGTTTGAATAGTTACTTTAGAATCAACAATATAAGATCTGAACTTATCACAAGAAAATACAACTGCTAAAAGCTCTTTTTCAGTAGTAGCATAATTTCTTTGAGCATTGTCTAGAGTCTTACTAGCATAATGAATAACATTTAATTTCTTATCAACTCTTTGCCCTAGAACGGCACCTACAGCATAATCACTAGCATCACACATAATTTCAAAGGGTAGGTTCCAATCAGGTGGCTGAACAATAGGTGCAGTGACTAATGCTTTCTTAAGTAATTCAAATGCTTCTACACAATCATCATCAAAGACAAATGGTATATCTTTTTGCAATAAATTAGTTAGAGGACGAGAAATTTTTGAGAAGTCCTTAATGAACCTCCTATAAAATCCAGCGTGACCAAGGAAACTTCTTATACCTTTGATGTCCTTGGGACATGGCATCTTTTCAATAGCATCAACCTTGGCTTTATCAACTTCAATACCTCTTTCAGAAACTTTGTGCCCCAAGACAATACCTTCATTAACCATAAAGTGGCACTTTTCCCAATTCAAGACAAGATTAGTTTCTTCACATCTCTGCAAAACTCGATCAAGATTGCTCAAGCAATCATCAAAAGAGGAACCATAGACGGAAAAGTCGTCCATGAAAACCTCACAAATCTTTTCACAAAAGTCAGAGAATATAGCCATCATGCATCTTTGAAAGGTAGCAGGTGAATTACATAAACCAAAAGGCATACGTCTATAAGCAAAAGTACCAAAAGGGCATGTAAAAGTAGTCTTTAATTGATCTCTAACCGACACAGGTATTTGAGAGAAACCAGAATAACCATCTAGAAAGCAATTGTGTGTATGTTTGCATAATCTTTCTAGCATTTGATCAATAAAAGGTAAGGGGTAATGATCTTTCTTAGTATCTTTATTTAATTTGTGGAAATCAATTACCATCCTATAACCTGTGATAATTCTTTGTGGAATCAATTCATCTTTATCATTAAGAACAACAGTAATACCTCCGTTCTTAGGGACATAATGGACAGGACTTACCCACTCACTATCAGCAACGGGATAGATTATACCTGCCTCCAGAAGCTTTAGTATTTCTTTTCTTACCACTTCTTTCATTTTAGGATTCAGACGTCGTTGAGGATCACGAACTGGTTTGGCATCTGCTTCCAAATTTATTTTATGTTTACATAGAGTGGGACTAATGCCCTTAATATCATCAAGCGTATATCCAATAGCAGCACGATGCTTCTTCAGAGTTTTCAATAATCTTTCTTCTTCATGCTATGAAAGGTTAGCACTAATAATAACAGGATATATATTCTTTTCATCAAGATAAGCATATTTAAGATTATCAGGCAATGGTTTAAGCTCAACCACGGGATCACCTTTGGGTGGAGGAGGATCCCCTAAAATTTCAACAGGCAAATTATGTTGCAGAATAGGTTCCTGTTTAAAGAATACTTCATCTATTTCCCTTATTTCATTCATGAACATATCATTTTCATGGTCTAGCAAATAGTGTTCTAAAGGATCACTAGGAGGTACGGCAATATAAGCAAGACCAATAATTTCATCCTTACTAGATAATTCTTCCTCACGATGTTGTTTACTAAAGTTAGAGAAATTAAACTCATGAACCATATCATCCAGGCCAACAGTAACAACATTCTTTGTGCAATCTATGGTAGCATTGATAGTATTTAAGAAGGGTCTACCAAATATAATGGGACAAAAGCTATCTTGCGGAGAAGTAAGAACAAGAAAATCAGCAGGATATTTAGTTTTCCCACACAAGACTTTAACATCTCTAACAATTCCAAATGGTGAAATAGTATCTCTATTGGCAAGTTTAATTGTGACATCAATACCTTCTAACTCAGTAGGTGCAATTTCATTCTTAATTTCTTCGTATAAAGTATGCGGTATAACACTGGCACTAGCACCCATATCACATAAGCCATGATAACAATGATCTCCTATTTTAACAGAAATAACAGGCACGCCTACCACAGGTCTATGTTTATCTTTATCACAAGGTTTAGAAATTCTAGCAGTTTCACCTTCGAACTGAGTAACATGCCCATCAATATTATCAGACAAGAGATCTTTAACAATAGCAACATTGGGTTCTACTTTAACTTGCTCAGGAGGTGTATAAGTTCTAATATTGCTTTTACGAACAAAAGTTGAAGCTTTAGCATGATCCTTTATTCTAACAGGGAAAGGTGGTTTCTCAATATAAGAAGTAGGAACAATAGGATCATTATAAGTGACAGTCTTTTCTTCAACTTTAATAGGTGCAGCTACTTTTACTTCTATGGGGGGATGATATTTAAACCACTTCTCCTTAGGGAGATCAACATAAGTAGCAAAGGATTCACAGAAAGAAGTTACTATCTCAGAGTCAAGTCCATATTTAGTGCTAAACTTATGGAAAATATCGGTATCCATAAAAGATTTAACACAATCAAACTTAGGTGTCATACGTGACTCCTTACCTTCGTCGAGGTCCCAATCTTCAGAGTTGCATTTCATTCTATCCAATAAATTCCATCTGAATTCAGTAGTCTTCATCATAAAAGAGCCAGCACAAGAAGTATCGAGCATGGTGCGATTGTTATCAGAAAGCCGAGCATATAAATTTTGAATAATCATTTCTCTTGAGAGCTCATGATTGGGGCATGAATATAACATTGATTTAAGCCTCCCCCAAGCTTGAGCGATGCTTTCTCCTTCGCGAGGCCAGAAATTATATATATAATTGCGATCATGGTGAACAAGATGCATAGGGTAATACTTTTGATGAAATTCCAGCTTCAATCTTTTATAGTCCCAGAATCTCATATCATCACATAGCCTATACCATATCAATGCATCTCCCTTCAAAGATAAAGGGAAGAACTTCTTCTTAGCAACATCATCGGGTATACCTGCAAGCTTAAATAAATCACAAACTTCATCCACATATATTAAGTGCTCATCAGGATGCTTTGTTCCATCTCCTGTAAAAGGGTTAGCTAGCAGTTTTTCCATCATACCCGAAGGAAATTCAAAAGGAGTTTCATTTTCAATAGGTTCAGTAGGTTGAGGAGCAACTCTTTGCTCTACTGGACGGGGTGAAGATACCCCGAACAAGCCCCTCAGAGAATTACTTTCCATAGTAACAAGTGAAAGTAAATTTCAGCACACTATATAAATTTTTCCCTACCAAAAGCGCTACACTCCCCGGCAACGGCGCCAGAAAAGAGTCTTGATGACCCACAAGTATAGGGGATCTATCGTAGTCCTTTGGATAAGTAAGAGTGTCGAACCCAACGAGGAGCAGAAGGAAATGATAAGCGGTTTTCAGCAAGGTATTCTCTGCAAGTACTGAAATAAGTGGTAACGGATAGTTTTGTGATAGGATAAATTGTAACGAGCAACAAGTAACAAAAGTAAATAAAGTGCAGCAAGGTGGCCCAATCCTTTTGTAGCAAAGGACAAGCCAAAACAAACTCTTATAATAGGAAAAGCGCTCCCAAGGACACATGGGAATATCGTCAAGCTAGTTTTCATCACGTTCATATGATTCGCGTTCGATACTTTGATAATTTGATATGTGGGTGGACCGGTGCTTGGGTGCTGTTCTTACTTGAACAAACATCCCACTTATGATTAACCTCTATTGCAAGCATCCGCAACTACAACAAAAGTATTAAGGTAAACCTAACCATAGCATGAAACATGTGGATCCAAATCTGCCCCTTACGAAGCAACGCATAAACTAGGGTTTAAGCTTCTGTCACTCTAGCAACCCATCATCTACTTATTACTTCCCAATGCCTTCCTCTAGGCCCAAATAATGGTGAAGTGTTATGTAGTCGACGTTCACATAACACCACTAGAGGCTAGACAACATACATCTTATGAAAATATCAAACGAATACCAAATTCACATGACTACTCATAGCAAGACTTCTCCCTTGTCCTCAGGAACGAACGTAATTACTCACAAAGCATATTCATGTTCATAATTAGAGGGCTAATAATATGCATATAGGATCTGAACATATGATCTTTCACCAATTAAACCAAGTAGTATCAACTACAAGGAGTAATCAACACTACTAGCAACCTACTAGCACCAATCCCAGACTTTGAGACAAGAATTGGATACAAGAGATGAACTAGGGTTTGGAGATGAGATGATGCTGGTGAAGATGTTGATGGAGATTGCCCTCTCCCGATGAGAGGAGCGTTGGTGATGACGATGGTGATGATTTCCCCCTCCCGGAGGGAAGTTTCCCCGGCAGAACAGCTCTGTCGGAGCTCTATATTGGATCCGCCAAGGTTCCGCCTCGTGGCGGCGGTGTCTGGTCCCGAAAAGTTCCTCCTTATTTTTTTTCTCATCGAAATACTTCATATAGGAGAAGATGGGCGTCGGAGAGCCACCAGGGGGGCCACGAGGTAGGGGGCGCGCCCTAGGGGGGCGCGCCCACCCACCCTCGTGAGCAGGGTGTGGGCCCCCTGGCCTTCATCTTTGGCGAGGATTTTTCTTTATTTATTTTAAGATGTTCCGTGGAGTTTCAGGACTTTTGGAGTTGCGCAGAATAGGTCTCTAATATTTGATCCTTTTCCAGCCCAGAATTCCAGCTGCCGGCATTCTCCCTCCTTATGTAAACCTTGTAAAATAAGAGAGAATAGCCATAAGTATTGTGACATAAAGTGAAATAACATTCCATAATGCGATAAATATCGATATAAAAGCATGATGCAAAATGGACGTATCACTTGCACCGATGAAAACTTACTTGAAGGATCTTACTCAATCCATAGGTAGATATGGTGGACTCTCATGGCAAAACTGGGTTTAGGGATATTTGGAAGCACAAGTAGTATCTCTACTTGGTGCAAAGAATTTGTCTAGCATCAGGGGAAAGGCAAGCTCAATCATGTTGGATGATCCATGACAATATAATTTATCTCAGATGTAAGAAAACATAACCCATTACGTTGTCTTCCTTGTCCAACATCAACTCTTTAGCATGTCATATTTTAATGAGTGCTCACAATCATAAAAGATGTCCAAGATAGTATATTTATATGTGAACCTCTCTTTCTTTATTACTTCCTATTAATTGCAACGATGACCAAAACTATGTTTGTCAACTCTCAACAACTTTTAATCATCATACTCTTTATATGTGAGCTCATTACTGTCCATAAGATCCATATGATCTCTTTGTTTCTTTTTATTTCTTCTCTTTTATTTTATTCTCTCAAGATCGTAGCAAAATCATCAAGCCCTTGACTCAACACTAATCTTTATTATATAGCTCACGAACTCGATTACATAGAGGGATCATAAAGCAAAACTCACAACTAGATCATACTAAAACTTTATTCTACTAGATCAAGATATTACTAAAGGATTGAACTAAGAAAAACGGTAAAGATAGGAGTGTGATGGTGATACGATACCGGGGCGCCTCCCCCAAGCTTGGCAGTTGCCAAGGGGAGTGCCCATACCCATATGATTATGTCTCCTTTCTCGGAAGTGATGGTGATGGGGTTGTTGATGAAGTAGGCTTGTCGTCCATCTTCCAAGGCATAGGCTCACCATCATAGAAGGATGAACAAGTCTCTGGGATCCTCAAATCTACAGCCAAACTCATCCTCTTGAATCTATATTCATACTCACAGTTTTGGTTTTGCAGGTCATAGATCTGGGCTTGGAGGTGCTCAATTTTCTCATGAAGCTTGAAGATGGTCTCCCCAATGTTCTTGGCATCCATCTTGTGGTTGTTGGTGAACTCCGTGATCATAATGTCATTGGAGTCAAGTCCATGCTCCACCATCTCCTGCACTTGAAAACTTGTTGCTCCATTGCCTCGAGCCTTGTCTCCACGGTTCCGGTCCTCCTTGGTCCCTCAACATCGCAGATGTGCAGCACCCCCTCATGAATCTCAATGGTTTGAGGGTGTTGCATCACTTCCGCGAGGTAGGGGTTGATGACCTTCTTGAAAAACTTGTCCTTGGGGGCACTTCGAGACGTCATGATAATCTAGATATGTCAGAAAAATAGCTCGAAACAAGAACAGAGGACAATTGCGTGATACATGAGTCAAAACCTTTGAGAGATTATATAATGAATTTTTACCAACCAAAATACGTATCGTACAAGAAAACGGAGTCCAGAGAGCACACGAGGTGCCCATGAGGTAGGGGGCGCGCCCATGGGGTAGGGCGCACCCTCCACCCTCGTGGAGCCCTCGTGTCCTTCCCGGACTGCTTCTTATTTTTCTATTTTCCTAAATATTCCAAAACGGAGAAAAATTGCCATTAGAACTGTTTTGGAGTCGGTTTACTTACCGTACCACATACCTATTCCTTTTCGCAGTCTAAAACGTTCTGGAAAGTGTTCCTTATGTATTCCCCCGGGGTTACAATTTCAATAACATTGGTTTCAACATTTATAGGATTACCTGAGATATAATGTTTGATTCTTTGACCGTTCACCACTTTTGGATTTGTGCCTTCGAAGTTGTTGATTTTTATGGCACCGGAACGATAGACCTCCTCGATAATGTAAGGACCTTCCCATTTAGAGAGAAGTTTTCCTGCAAAAAATCTTAAACGAGAGTTGTATAGCAATACATAATCACCTATATTAAACTCACGCTTTTGTATCCTTTTGTCATGCCATCTTTTAACTTTTTTCTTTAAACAACTTGGCATTCTCTTAGGCTTGGGTTCTCCATTCATCAAGGAGCTAATGTCAAATAACCTTTTATCACCGGCAAGCTTGAAATCATAATTGAGATCTTTAATAGCCCAATAAGCCTTATGTTCTAGTTCGAGAGGTAAGTGACATGCTTTTCCATAAACCATTTTATACGGAGACATACACATAGGATTTTTATATGCAGTTCTATAGGCCCATAATGGATCATCAAGTTTCTTGGACCAATTCTTTCTAGATCTATTAACAGTCTTTTGCAAAATTAATTTGAGTTCTCTATTACTCAATTCTACATGACCACTAGACTGTGGGTGATAAGAAGATGCAATTCTATGGTTAACATCATATTTAGCAAGCATTTTACGGAAAGCACCATGAATAAAATGTGAACCACCATCAGTCATTAAATATCTAGGGACTCCAAACCTCGGAAAAATAACTTCCTTAATGTAATGCCCTCGATGCGGCTATATCTCCCACGTGCCGAAGCACGACTTAGAGGCATAACCGCATTGAAAGCAATGTCGCAAGTGAGGTAATATTCACACAACCCATGTAATACATAAGGGAAAGAGTAACATAGTTGGCTTACAATCGTCACTTCACACAATAGATGAATAAAACATTACATCATCCAAATACAATCAAGGTCCGACTACGGAACCAAAATAAAAGAAGAACCCCAAATGCGACAAAGGTCCCCGATCGACCCCGACTGGGCTCCACTACTGATCAACTAGAACGAAAAAAACACAAAGGATAGATCTTCATCGAGCTCCTCCTTGAGCTTGGTTGCGTCACCTGCTCTATTCAACGGCACCTGCAAGCTGGTTTTGGAAGAATCTGTGAGCCACGGGGACTTAGCAATCTCGCACCCTCGCGATCAAGACTATTTAAGCTTATGGGTAAGGTAAAGGTATGAGGTGGAGCTGCAGCAAGCGATTAGCACATATGGTGGCTAACATACGCAAATGAGAGCGAGAAGAGAAGGCAAAGCACGTTCGAGAAAGTATGATCAAGAAGTGATCCTAAAACAACCTACGTCAAGCATAACTCCAACAACCGTGTTCACTTCCCGGACTCTGCCGGAAAGAGACCATCACGGTTACGCACGCGGTTGATTCATTTTAGTTAAGTTAAGGTTCAAGTTATCTACAACCGGACATTAACAAATTCCCATCTGCCCATAACCGCAGGCACGGCTTTCAAAAGTTCAAATCCCTGCAGGGGTGTCCCAACTTAGCCCATCACAAGCTCTCACGGCCAACGAAGGAATAGACCTCCTCCCGAGACATTCCGATCAGACTCGGTATCCCGGTACAACAAGACACTTCGACAGGGTAAAACTAAACCAGCAACACCGCCCGAATGTGCCGACAAATCCCGATAGGAGCTGCACATATCTCTTTCTCAGGGCACGCCGGATTGTCTAAACTTCCGGTAGGCCAGCCCAAAGTTGCCCCTGGTGGCCACCGGCGGCTGACAAGTTGGACCAACACTCAGAGGAGCACTGGCCCGGGGGGTAAAATAATGATGACCCTCAGGAGCGCGACTCCCAAGGGAAAAGAAAAGGCTAGGTGGAAAATGGTAAAACCAATGTTGGGCATTGCTGGAAGAGCTTTACTTAAGGCGAACTGTCAAGGGGTTCCCATTATAGCCCAATCGCATAAGGAACACAAAATCCGGGAACATAACACCGATATGACGGAAACTAGGGTGACAAGAGTGGAACAAAACACCAGGCATAAGGCCGAGCCTTCCACCCTTTACCAAGTATATAGATGCATTAATTAAATAAGATATATTGTGATATCCCGACAAGTAAACATGTTCCAACAAGGAACAACATCTCCATGTTCCAACGAGGAACAAACTTCAATCTTCACCTGCAACTAACAACGCTATAGGAGGGGCTGAGCAAAGCGGTAACATAGCCAATCAACGGTTTGCTAGGACAAGTTGGGTTAGAGGCTTGGTTCAACAATATGGGAGGCATGATAAGCAAGTGGTAGGTATCGCAGCATAGGCATAGCAAAAGAGCGAGCATCTAGCAAAGCAAAGATAGTAGTGATTTCGAGGGTATGATTATCTTGCCTGAAATCCCGCAAGGAAGAAGAACGAGTCCAAGAAGAAGACAAACGGACATAGACGAACGGTTCCTCACAAGTACGACATTACCGGAACCAACCCGAAGAAGCAACACCGGAAAGAAGCAAACAACATAGTAAACAACCACGACATGAACATGGCATGATGCACAATCAAGTATGATGCATGTCCGGTTTAATGAAGCATGGCATGGCAAAAATGCACAAACAATTCTACAAATTAAGTGGAGCACAATATGCAACTCCATTGCATATTAACGAAAACACCACGTGACTTATTTAGTTCTCTCTCGTTTATGTACCCAACAAGATTAAATGTTGTTAGCATGGCAAGAGGTGAAGCAAAAGAAAACTACCTATCTAGTCAAGGTTAATTGAGGCCGGAAGCAACGAACAACAATTCCGGAAACTCCTCATGAGCATATTATAGATTTGGTACTGTTCTGCCCTAAACACAATTTTAGAGTTGTTAAACATGCTAGGTGAGTGCATCATGTTAAACTAGGCATTTTTCTACCCCATTTACATATAAAATTTATTAAATTCTGAGTTGCGGTTATTTAGTTATGAATTAAAGCATTTTAACATGATATAGGGGCAAAATTAATCAAACAACATTTTAAACATTTTAAACATGGATGAAAGTTGGATATTATGAATCTAGACAAAATTCTAAGAAAGTTTCATATATAATTTATTTAGATCTGATGCACGGTTGTGGAGTTATTAAATGCATGAAGTTTAGGGGGCTTTCTGTAAAACAGGCGTTCTCTGGAAAATAGCTAAAATCGCAGCGCAGGGAAAAAAATAACACGGGTCGCATCTGGCTGGGCCAACAGGAAAGGAAAAAAATCAAGAGGAGGGGGCACTCGGGGGCTGCTCACCCTGGGCCTTGGGCCCGTTGGCAAAGCAGGCCGGCCAGAGCAATCCGTGGATCCTGGGCCACAGAGGCCCACGTGGAGGACGTCCTCCTCCAGATCCCGCCTGGACCGGGGAGGCAGGCGTTGACGAACGAGGACGGTCGGTGCCGGAGAGCTAACCGGCGTGCGACGCGCAGGGCGGGTTCCCGGCGAGAGGAAGACGCGGGGAGGCGGCAGACGGTGAGGAACGAGTCGGGCATGGTGGATCCAATCTCCAAAGAGGGAGGCCGACATGGTGGGTGCAAGGAGGCACCGGATCCAGAGCATCCCGGCGAGATCCGAGGCAGCGGTGAGGGGATCTCCGTCGGGCGCCCTATAGAGAGATAGATGGGTGAGATGGGAGAGATCCAGTTGGGAAGGGGAAGGAGGCGGGCGGCGTGACCTGGGTTGGTGCTCGCCGGCGGCGGAGTGACGAGGAACGTCCGGGACGGCGCCGGCGGAGTCCAGCGGTGGGGACTGGGGTCGCTGGCGAGAGGTTTGCGGGGTGCTGCGTGGATCGCACGCGCGGGCTCTTGGCGGGTGGCCTCGGGCCCAGATCGGCCCGTGGCGGGTCTGCCATGGGCTTCGCCGGGCTTTGCGGGAGGTGGAGGGAGGCAAACGTTGAGGTGGCGAGCGGCGGTTGGTTGCATCCAGCGCAGATGGCGGCGGGGGCGAATGGCGGTGCGCCAAGTGGCGGCGGCGGGTTAGACCGGCGCTGAGATTGAGGAGGGGGGTAGGTGGCTGCCGGTTGAGAGGTGGGAGGAGGGTTAGGGTAGGTTTAGGGGCTAGGGACGCCCAAAATGGCAAGGGGGTTGCTTAAATAGGAAGGGGCTAGGGTTTTGGTGGGTTTGGGGGGCTTTTGGAGCGTTTCAGAGCCTCGGATCGCGATCTGACGGCCCGGAACGGAGGGGGTTTTAGGTGGGCTGCAGGTGGGTTGTGAAAAGAGGTTGGACTGAGATGAGAGGAGAGGAGTGCAGCCCGGAAACTATTTCTGGAGACCAAAAACGTCCGACGTTAGACCGACTATAATGTCACTATAGTTATCCGTTGGGGCGTCAAACGAACTCCGATTGCGATGAAACTTGGCGGGCGGTCTACCTACACTATAATAAGACCACACGTCAACTTTCATCCCAATCCGAGAACATTTTCCGGCCACTTGTAAAATACTATTTCGGACATGCCGCGGGCGCGTGCAAGTGTGTCTGGGCTCAGAACGGACAACGGACGGAACTCGGAGAACCCAGACGAATGCAGGTTTTGAAAACATGATGCAATGCACATGATGACAAGATGAAATGCAACACGCAAGCAAATGACATGGCAACAATAGCGAATAACTGGATGACACCTGGCACATCGGTCATGGGGCGTTACAACACTCCACCACTACGAGAGGATCTCGTCCCGAGATCTAGAATGGCACCGGAGGGACAACGGAAGAGGAAGATAAGCAGTAAAAAACTAAGTTGCTTCTTTGACAAACGAGTGAAACCATGAACCTTGAGAGGTTGAACAAATTGAAAGAAAAAATACAATGGAGATGAACGAAATGAAATCACTCTGTTGGACAAGGAACCAGAAATACGACGAAAAAGGCGAGCTTAAGTGACAAGATAGACATTGAAGCCACTCCGGTCAAAACAAAATAGAGAAGTTATAAGAATGATATAATTAGGGCAGCACTCCGACTGAAAATGGAAGGAAAAGAACATGAACTTGACAAGATGAGAGGATACTTGATGAGATCAAACATACTCCCTCTGGAACTATTGAAAGAATGGTACAAGGGGTAAGAAAGATTTCACACGGGGCCCTGGTTGAAAAGAGAGGGGAAAAAACTTGATGAGATGAGAGAACTTGAATGAAAACATGACATTCCGGTTGAATGGATAAGCAAAAGGAAAGAACATGATCTTTGACAAAATGGAATGATGGGTCGAAGAGTGAAACATCACAATGCCTTCGGAAGAAATAATAGAAGATAGATCATTGGAATAAAAGAATGTAGAAGAAAAGGCCAACTTCTGCTACAAAAGAGCCTGAAAAGGCATCTATAGGAGAAGGGTTGAACGGAGTTGTTGGAAACCAACAACGAAAAGAATAATCTTGATATGGTCTTATGGAATACATCTCAAATTATGAGGTGACAACCTGCCACTCACAGGAAGCAGAATTGGATTGATATGAACAAGGAGACGAGAAACTTATATCATCGGGAGGATAAAGAAGAACTTGGGTCCTTTATAAGCACCATGGATAGCAACAAACCTTAGGGAAGGCTTTAGGTGAAGTATAACCCAAGATAATTCCAACGAATAGGTTGATGGATTTAAAATACCTCATTCATAACAACATGTGAGTTATGAAACATGAACTCAAATTATTAAGAATGACATAATACCATCCCCAATGATACGGAAGAAGGATTGAACTCTGGATTGCAAGATGAAGAAAACTTGAGCTCCTCTGAAAAGAAAGTTGATGAACGTTTCGAGAAGGAATATAAATCCTTGATGAACCATCATGTAGAACCTTCAAGAAGAACTCCGGTAACAAAAGGATGATCAAACGAAAAAGAAAGAGAAGTTGAAAACACAAGGTGAATCATTGCAATGATTAGATGAATCTTCGTGATGAAGTAAATTGAAAGAGCTTGGAACTCCGGAAAAGAAAGATGAGCTATTGAAACCAAGAATAAGTATGATGAGCCACTCCGGAAAAACAGGAATTGAACAAACTCGATGAAACAAGAATAAGAATTACATTATGCGTATCCTTCACCAATTAAATTGATGACAATCAACGGATTTGGCACACTACTTATTCTCATAGCAAGGATTAAGAGAGATATAGCGCCAACTTGGGAAGGTCTTCTATGAACCACCGGTAGGATTGACAACGAATAAATTGATAAGGAAGAGAAATCTGGAAGAACCACCGTAAGAATTGAAAATGAACGAAGTAGGGGTGAATCACCGGTAAGAATTAGCAAATGAACAAAGGTTCTTGAGACAAACTAGATGCATGAGAACGAAGAGATCAAGAACTAATTAGAGGATATTTGATTGATGCACCGGCAAGATAGGAGAATGATAACTGACAGCTGAGCATGAATAAACCTGAATAGATGGACTCCGGATAACAAACTGAGAAGACTCTTGAATTACTCCGGATAGGTGAAAAGAATTGTCACGATCAAAACAATTATGAAAGGATGGTCTCGAATTAGAACCACGAATCTCTGAGAGAACGGATAAGATATAGAGGTAAAACTCTTCTTCAGTCTTCAATATCTGTGAATGGCGATGAGAAACACCACCAAATTGTTGAGATACTCCGGAATGAAAAATGTAAAGGTTGAACCAACGATGAAAGAATTCGACAGATCTTGGAGAAAAGCATTTGACTGATGATAAATCATTCTTACGTCAAACTTCAAAAGGAATTTTGAGGATAGCTCCAGGAAAATAAGAAGAGTCAGGTAAGATCCTGGGAAAAGACCTGTGGGTTAGGGCCCACTCAAAGAAACACCGTTGAAATGATTAAAGGAGAGATTGCACCGGTTGAATTAAAAGACTTGAATGAGATAACAGACTCGAGATATCTTGAACACTCCGGAACAATTGAATAGCGAGAAGTGGATGATTAAGAGGTGCACCGGCATAAATAGGCATTGGGCAAAAAGAAAAGGAGTAAGCTCAATACCAAAGCTTGAATTAAATCTACCGGAGAAGAAAAAGAATGAATAATGGTGAACTAGAAACTTCATTAAAATCTTCATGAGCATCACCGGGTAAGAACATTGATGGAGAAGAATGGAGAGACTTCACATCAATAAGATGGATACTCGATAAAGAAATCCGAGTCCTATGAGAAACAAGGGTGGGAGGGTGGGAAAACAAAGACAACTTGGGATGGGTGAAACGAACACTGTTGAGAAAGCTGAGATTGGATCTTGCGGATGTTGAAAATATCGGATCCACTTGAAGAGAAACACGCCGGTGAAAAAGGATTGACAAGACAATCTCGATGATCAAGAAGGATTAGTATTCTCATAGGAACATGAGAACACCGCTTAGAGAAGGTATGGAATCAACATTTGACATTGAAGCAACTCGAATACCACAACTGAAAACAACACAAAGGATTGGCTTGCAGAATAAGCTGGAACAAACATATGATAGAGATTTCGTCCGAAGTTTTCGTGGTGGGGCCTACACGGGCTCGATCGTACAGCACCATCATGTACAAGGCAGTGCACATGACATACGAAGCGTCCCCGAGTCGGCATAGCCAAGGACTTTTTAAGACACAACGAGACCACTGTAAAACCAATCGTGAATAGGCGGACCACTAGACGTCGAACCCCAATTTCATATCATACATCTGTCGGAAAGATATCCTAAGAGCTACTTGAATTCCCACCTATGAAACTCCCGAACCTTTCCGGTTATGCAATCAGGTGTTGGGGATACAGGGGAAGCATAATATCTCACCCAAACTAACAAATCCTACATCCAGCTGTATCCATCCTTCAACACATAACCAAGAAACCCTTGGAAAACATCTACCTCAACCTTCGAAAAGCATCCGTTATACGAGTTATGGCGATACTCCCGAACTCCCGCCCCAGTACTGGGTGGTGTCGAGGTTATCTCACCAACGAACTGCATAAAAGAGATTTTCGATGTCGGCGTACTAAACTCAGGTATTCCAGAACTTCAACGATAAAATTATGACGACAACACCTCAGAGCTCAACTCCCCGGGACACTTCCACAAAACCCCTGACAGGAGGCACCAAGACAATGTTCTCATCACAAAACCATCGGAACGATTCCAAGATACCCGCGTGATCCTAAAAATTTTTTTTTGTGAAATTTGAGAAGAGAAGAGTCAAAACTCTACGTCAGTATGCCTTACCAGAGCGATGAGGAGACTGGGAAGTAAAAAGAATTCCTAAACTCTCCGATATATAATTCCTAAATGACTCAAAACATTTTTTTCTAGACACAACTCGTCCGCTAATTCGATCAAGCAATGGGGCTCCTAAGGTCCGGGAAGGCTCTGATACCAACTTGTAACGCCCTCGATGCGGCTATATCTCCCACGTGTCGAAGAATGACTTAGAGGCATAACCGCATTGAAAGCAATGTCGCAAGTGAGGTAATCTTCACACAACCCATGTAATACATAAGGGAAAGAGTAACATAGTTGGCTTACAATCATCACTTCACACAATACATGAATAAAACATTACATCATCCAAATACAATCAAGGTCCGACTACGGAACAAAAATAAAAGAAGAACCCCAAATGCGACAAAGGTCCCCGATCGACCCCAACTGGGCTTCACTACTGATCAACTAGAACGAAAACAACACAAAGGATAGATCTTCATCGAGCTCCTCCTTGAGCTTGGTTGCGTCACCTGCTCTGTTCAACGGCACCTGCAAGCTGGTTTTGGAAGAATCTGTGAGCCACGGGGACTCAGCAATCTCGCACCCTCGCGATCAAGACTATTTAAGCTTATGGGTAAGGTAAAGGTATGAGGTGGAGCTGCAGCAAGCGACTAGCACATATGGTGGCTAACATACGCAAATGAGAGCGAGAAGAGAAGGCAAAGCACGTTCGAGAAAGTATGATCAAGAAGTGATCCTAAAACAACCTACGTCAAGCATAACTCCAACAACCATGTTCACTTCCCGGACTCTGCCGGAAAGAGAACATCACGGTTACGCACGCGGTTGATTCATTTTAATTAAGTTAAGGTTCAAGTTATCTACAACCGGACATTAACAAATTCCCATCTGCCCATAACCGTGGGCACGTCTTTCGAAAGTTCAAATCCCTGCAGGGGTGTCCCAACTTAGCCCATCACAAGCTCTCACGGCCAACGAAGGAATAGACCTCCTCCCGAGACATTTCGATCAGACTCGGTATCCCGGTACAACAAGACACTTCGACAGGGTAAAACTAAACCAGCAACACCGCCCGAATGTGCCGACAAATCCCGATAGGAGCTGCACATATCTCTTTCTCAGGGCACGCCGAATTGTCTAAACTTCCGGTAGGCCAGCCCAAAGTTGCCCCTGGTGGCCACCGGCGGCTGACAAGTTGGACCAACACTCAGAGGAGCACTGGCCCGGGGGGGTAAAATAATGATGACCCTCAGGAGCGCGACTCCCAAGGGAAAAGAAAAGGCTAGGTGGAAAATGGTAAAACCAATGTTGGGCATTGCTGGAAGAGCTTTACTTAAGGCGAACTGTCAAGGGGTTCCCATTAGAGCCCAACCGCATAAGGAACACAAAATCCGGGAACATAACACCGATATGACGGAAACTAGGGCGGCAAGAGTGGAACAAAACACCAGGCATAAGGCCGAGCCTTCCACCCTTTACCAAGTATATAGATGCATTAATTAAATAAGATATATTGTGATATCCCGACAAGTAAACATGTTCCAACAAGGAACAACATCTCCATGTTCCAACGAGGAACAAACTTCAATCTTCACCTGCAACTAACAACGCTATAGGAGGGGCTGAGCAAAGCGGTAACATAGCCAATCAACGGTTTGCTAGGACAAGTTGGGTTAGAGGCTTGGTTCAACAATATGGGAGGCATGATAAGCAAGTGGTTGGTATCGCAGCATAGGCATAGCAAAAGAGCAAGCATCTAGCAACAAAGATAGTAGTGATTTCGAGGGTATGATCATCTTGCCTGAAATCCCGCAAGGAAGAAGAACGAGTCCAAGAAGAAGACAAACGGACGTAGACGAACGGTTCCTCACAAGCACGACGTTACCGGGAACCAACCCGAAGAAGCAACACCGGAAAGAAGCAAACAACATAGTAAACAACCACGACATGAACATGGCATGATGCACAATCAAGTATGATGCATGTCCAGTTTAATGAAGCATGGCATGGCAAAAATGCACAAACAATTCTACAAATTAAGTGGAGCACAATATGCAACTCCGTTGCATATTAACGAAAACACCACGTGACTTATTTAGTTCTCTCTCGTTTATGTACCCAACAAGATTAAATGTTGTTAGCATGGCAAGAGGTGAAGCAAAAGAAAACTACCTATTTAGTCAAGGTTAAATGAGGCCGGAAGCAACGAACAACAATTCCGGAAACTCCTCATGAGCATATTATAGATTTGGTACTGTTCTGCCCTAAACACAATTTTAGAGTTGTTAAACATGCTAGGTGAGTGCATCATGTTAAACTAAGCATTTTTCTACCCCATTTACATATAAAATTTATTAAATTCCGAGTTACGGTTATTTAGTTATGAATTAAAGCATTTTAACATGATATAGGGGCAAAATTAATCAAACAACATTTTAAACATTTTAAACATGGATGAAAGTTGGATATTATGAATCTAGACAAAATTCTAAGCAAGTTTCATATATAATTTATTTAGATCCGATGCACGGTTGTGGAATTATTACATGCATGAAGTTTAGGGGGCTTTCTGTAAAAGAGGCGTTCTCTGGAAAATAGCTAAAATCGCAGCGCAGGGAAAAAATAACACGGGCCGCATCTGGCTGGGCCAACAGGAAAGGAAAAAAATCAAGAGGAGGGGGCGCTCGGGGGCTGCTCACCCTGGGCCTTGGGCCCGTTGGCAAAGCAGGCCGGCCGGAGCAATCCGTGGATCCTGGGCCGCAGAGGCCCACGTGGAGGAAGTCCTCCTCCCGATCCCGCCTGGACCGGGGAGGCAGGCGTTGACGAACGAGGACGGTCGGTGCCGGAGAGCTGACCGGCATGCGACGCGCAGGGCGGGTTCCCGGCGAGAGGAAGACGCGGGGAGGCGGCAAACGGCGAGGAACGAGTCGGGCATGGTGGATCCAATCTCCAAAGAGGGAGGCTGACACGGTGGGTGCAGGGAGGCGCCGGATCCAGATCATCCCGACGAGATCCGAGGCTGCGGTGAGGGGATCTTCGTCGGGGCGCCCTATAGAGAGATAGATGGGTGAGATGGGAGAGATCCAGTCGGGAAGGGGAAGGAGGCGGGCGGCGTGACCTGGGTTGGTGCTCGCCGGCGGCGGAGTGACGAGGAACGTCCGGGACGGCGCCGGCGGAGTCCGGCGGTGGGGACCGGGGTCGCCGGCGAGAGGTTTGCGGGGTGCTGCGTGGATCGCACGCGCGGGCTCGCGGCGGGTGGCCTCGGGCCCAGATCGGCCCGTGGCGGGTCTTCCATGGGCTTCGCCGGGCTGTGCGGGAGGTGGAGGGAGGCAAACGTTGAGGTGGCGAGCGGCGGTTGGTTGCATCCAGCGCAGATGGCGGCGGGGGCGAATGGCGGTGCGCCAAGTGGCGGCGGCGGGTTAGACCGGCGCTGAGATTGAGGAGGGGGGTAGGTGGCTGCCGGCTGAGAGGTGGGAGGAGGGTTAGGGTAGGTTTAGGGGCTAGGGACGCCCAAAATGGCAAGGGGTGTTTCTTAAATAGGAAGGGGCTAGGGTTTTGGTGGGTTTGGGGGGCTTTTGGAGCGTTTCAGAGCCTCCAATCGCGATCTGACGGCCCGGAACGGAGGGGTTTTTAGGTGGGCTGCAGGTGGGTTGTGAAAAGAGGTTGGACTGAGATGAGAGGAGAGGAGTGCAGCCCGGAAACTGTTTCTGGAGACCAAAAACGTCCGACGTTAGACCGACTATAATGTCGCTATAGTTATCCGTTGGGGAGTCAAACGAACTCCGATTGCGATGAAACTTGGCAGGCGGTCTACCTACACTATAACAAGACCACACGTCAACTTTCATCCCAATCCGAGAACATTTTCCGGCCACTTATAAAATACTATTTTGGACATGCCGCGGGCGCGTGCAAGTGTGTCTGGGCTCAGAACGAACAACGGACGGAACTCGGAGAACCCAGACGAATGCAGGTTTTGAAAACATGATGATGCAATGCACATGATGACAAGATGAAATGCAACACGCAAGCAAATGACATGGCAACAATAGTGAATAACTGGACGACACCTGGCACATTGGTCACGGGGCGTTACACTTAAGCATCTTAATATAGGTGTTATGATCAGCACTACTAGTTGAAATAGCTTCTACCCACTTAGTAATGTAATCAATAGCAACTAAAATATGTGTATATCCATTAGAGGCAGGAAAAGGTCCCATATAATCAAAGCCCCAAACATCAAATGGTTCAATAACAAGTGAATAATTCATAGGCATTTCTTGCCATATACTAATATTACCAATTCTTTGACACTCATCACAAGATAAGACAAACTTATGGGCATCCTTGAAGAGAGTAGGCCAATAAAAACCGGATTGCAATACCTTATGTGCAGTTCTATCTCCAGCATGGTGTCCTCCATAAGCTTTGGAGTGACACTTGCGTAGGATCTATTCATGTTCATGCTCAGGTACACAACGTTTAATAACACCATCTACTCCTTCTTTATAGAGATGTGGGTCATCCCAAAAGTAATGTCTTAAATCATAGAAAAACTTTTTCTTTTGCTGGTATGTGAAGCTAGGTGTTATAAATTTAGCAACGATGTAATTAGCATAATCAGCATACCATGAAGCAGTATGAGAAGCATTTATGACATTTAGTTGTTCATCAGGAAAGCTATCATCAATAGGTAGTGGGTCATCAAGAAAGTTTTCTAACCTAGACAAGTTATCTGCAATGGGGTTCTCAGCTCCCTTTCTATCAATAATATGCAAATCAAATTCTTGTAGCAAGAGAACCCATCTAATAAGTCTAAGTTTAGCATCTTTCTTTTCCATAAGATATTTAATAGCAGCATGATCAGTGTGAATAGTCACTTTAGAATCAACAATATAAGGTCTGAACTTATCACAAGCAAATACAACTGCTAAGAATTCTTTTTCAGTAGTAGCATAATTTCTCTGGGCATTGTCTAGAGTTTTACTAGCATATTGAATAACATTTAATTTCTTATCAACTCTTTGCCCTAGAACAGCACCTACAGCATAATCACTAGCATCACACATAATTTCAAAAGGTAAATTCCAATCAGGTGGCTGAACAATAGGTGCAGAGATCAATGCTTTCTTAAGTATTTCAAATGCTTATACACAATCATCATCAAAGATGAATGGTATATCTTTTTGTAACAAATTAGTCAGAGGCTGAGAAATTTTTGAGAATCCATAATGAACCTCCTATAAAAGCCGACATGACCAAGGAAACTTCTTATACCTTTGATGTCCTTGGGACACGGCATCTTTTCAATAGCATCAACTTTAGCTTTATCAACTTCAATGCCCCTTTCAAAAAATTTATGCCCCAAGACAATACCTTCATTAACCATAAAGTGGCACTTCTCCAAATTCAAGACAAGGTTAGTTTCTTCACATCTCTGCAAAACTCGATCAAGGTTGCTTAAGAAATCATCAAAATAGGATCCATAAACGGAGAAATCATCCATGAATACCTCACAAATCTTTTCACAAAAATCAGAGAATATAGCCATCATGCATCTTTGAAAGGTAGCAGGTGCATTACATAAACCAAAAGGCATACGTCTATAAGCAAAAGTACCAAAAGGGAAAGTAAAAGTGGTCTTTGATTGATCATCAACGGACAAAGGTATTTGAGAGAAACCAGAATAACCATCTAGAAAGCAAAAATGTGTATGTTTGGATAATCTTTCTAGCATTTGATCAATGAAAGGTAAGGGGTAATGATCTTTTTAGTAGCCTTATTTAATTTGCGGAAATCAATTACCATCCTATAACCTGTAATAATTCTTTGCGGAATCAATTCATATTTATCATTAGGAACGACAGTAATACCTCCCTTCTTAGGAACACAATGGACAGGACTTACCCACTGACTATCAGCAACGGGATAAATTATACCTGCCTCAAGGAGCTTTAGCATTTCTTTTCTTACCACTTCTTTCATCTTAGGATTCAGCCGTCGTTGCTGATCAATAACCGGTTTGGCATCTTTCTCCAAATTTATTTTGTGTTGACATAGAGTGGGACTAATGCCCTTAAGATCATCAAGAGTATATCCAATAGCAGCACGGTGCTTCTTCGGAGTTTTCAATAATTTTTCTTCCTCCTTCTCTGAAAGGTTAGCACTAATAATAACAGGATATATCTTCTTTTCATCAAGATAAGCATATTTAAGAGTATCAGGCAATGGTTTAAGCTCAAACACGGGATCACCCTTGGGTGGAGGAGGATCCCCTAAGATTTCAACAGGCAAGTTGTGTTTCAGAATAGGTCCCTGTTTAAAGAACACCTCATCTATTTCCCTTCTTTCATTCATAAACATATCATTTTCATGGTCTAGCAAATATTGTTCTAAAGGATCACTAGGAGGTATGGCAATAGAAGCAAGACCAATAATTTCATCTTTACTAGGCAATTCCTCTTCACGGTGTTGTCTACGAAATTTATAAAAGTTGAACTCATGAGACATATCACCTAAACCAATAGTAACAACATCCTTTTCACAGTCTATCCTAGCATTAACAGTGTTTAAGGAGGGTCTACCAAATATAATGGGACAAAAGCTATCTTGTGGGGAACCAAGAACAACAACATCAGCAGGATATTTAGTTTTCCCACACAAGACTTCAACATCTCTAACAATCCCAATGGTGAAATAGTATCTCCATTGGCAAGTTTAATTGTGACATCAATATCTTCTAACTCAGCAGGTGCAATATCATGCATAATTTCTTTGTATAAGTCAATAGGTATTGCACTAGCACTAGCACCCATATCACACAAACCATGATAACAATGATCTCCTATTTTAAAAGAAATAACAGGCATGCCTACCATAGGTCTATGTTTATCTTTAGCACAAGGTTTAGCAATTCTAGCAGTTTCATCACAGAAATAAATAACATGCCCATCAATATTATCAGCCAAGAGATCCTTAACAATAGCAATATTAGGTTCAACTTTAACTTGCTCATGAGGTGTATAGGTTCTAATATTGCTTTTACGAACCACAGTTGAAGCTTTAGCACGATCTTTTATCCAAACAGGAAAAGGTGGTTTCTCAACATAAGCAGTACGAACAATAGGATCATTATAAGTGATAGTCTTTTCTTCAACTTTAATAGGTGCGGCTACTTTTACTTCTATGGGAGGTTTATATTTAAACCACTTCTCCTTAGGGAGATCAACATGAGTAGCAAAAGATTCATAGAAAGAAGCTACTATCTCAGATTCAAGTCCATATTTAGTGTGAAATTTACGGAAAACATCGGTATCCATAAAAGATTTAACACAATCAAACTTAGGTGTCATACCTGACTCCTTACCTTCGTCGAGATCCCAATCTTCAGAGTTGCGTTTAATTCGTTCCAATAAATCCCATCTGAATTCAATAGTCTTCATCAAAAAAGAGCCAGCACAAGAAGTATCGAGCATGGTGCGATTGTTATCATAAAGTCGAGCATAAAAATTTTGGATAATCATTTCTCTTGAGAGCTAATGATTGGGGCATGAATATAACATTGATTTAAGCCTCCCCCGATCTTGAGCGATGCTTTCTCCTTCGCGAGGCCAAAAATTATATATATATATAATTGTGATCATGATGAACAAGATGCATAGGATAAAACTTCTGATGAAATTCCAATTTCAATCGTTTGTAGTTCCATGATCCCATATCATCACATAGCCTATACCATGTCAATGCATCAAGATAAAGGGAAGAGCTTCTTCTTGATAACATCATCGGGCTTACCTGCAAGCTTAAATAATCCACAAACATCATCCACATATATTAGGTGCTCATCAGGATGTAATGTTCCATCTCCTGCAAAAGGATTAGCTAGTAGTTTTTCTATCATACCCGAAGGAATTTCAAAGTAGACATTTTCATTTTCAGTAGGTTCAGTAGGTTGAGGAGCAACTCTTTGTTCTATTGGTCAGGATGAAGATACCCCGAACAAGCCCCTCAGAGGATTACTTTCCATAGTAACAAGTGACAGTAAATTTCAGCACACTATATAAATTTTTCCTTACCAAATGCCACCTACCAAAGGCGCTTCACTCCTCGACAACGACGCCAGAAAAGAGTCTTGATGACCCACAAGTATAGGGGATCTATCGTAGTCCTTTCAATAAGTAAGAGTGTCGAACCCAACGAGGAGCAGAAGGAAATGATAAGCGGTTTTCCGCAAGGTATTCTCTGCAAGCACTGAAATTATCGGTAACAGATAGTTTTGTGATAGGATAAATGGTAACGAGCAACAAGTAATAAAAGTAAATAAGGTGTAGCAAGATGGCCCAATCCTTTTTGTAGCAAAGGACAAGCCTGGAGAAACTCTTATATGAAGGAAAGCGCTCCCGAGGACACACGGGAATATCGTCGGGCTAGTTTTCATCACGTTCATATGGTTCGTGTTCGGTACTTTGATAATCTGATATGTGGGTGGACCGGTGCTTGGGTGCTGTCCTTACTTGGACAAGCATCCCACTTATGATTAACCCCCATTGCAAGAATCCGCAACTACAACAGAAGTATTAAGGTAAACCTAACCATAGCATGAAACATATGGATCCAAATCAGCCCCTTACGAAGCAACGCATAAACTAGGGTTTAAGCTTCTGTCACTCTAGCAACCCATCATCTACTTATTACTTCCCAATGCCTTCCTCTAGGCCCAAATAATGGTGAAGTGTCATGTAGTCAACGTTCACATAACACCACTAGAGGAGAGACAACATACATCTCATCAAAATATCGAACGAATACCAAATTCACATGACTACTAATAGCAAGACTTCTCCCATGTCCTCAGGAACAAACGTAACTACTCACAAAGCATATTCATGTTCATAATCAGAGGGGTATTAATATGCATATAGGATCTGAACATATGATCTTCCACCAAATAAACCAACTAGCATCAACTACAAGGAGTAATCAACACTACTAGCAACCCACAGGTACCAATCCCAGACTTAGAGACTAGAATTGGATACAAGAGATGAACTAGGGTTTGAGAGGAGATTGTGCTAGTGAAGATGTTGATGGAGATTGAACCCCTCCCGATGAGAGGATCGTTGGTGATGATGATGGTGATGATTTCCCCCTCTCGGAGGGAAGTTTCCCCGGCAGAACAGCTCCGCTAGAGCCCTAGATTGGTTCCGCCAAGGTTCCGCCTCGTGGCGGCGGAGTCTCGTCCCGAAAGCTTGCTTATGATTTTTTTCCTCAACGAAAGACTCCATATAGCAGAAGATGGGCATCGGAGGGCCACCAGGGGGCCCAAGAGGCAGGGGGCGTGCCAAGGGGGGTAGGGCGCACCCCCCACCCTCGTGGCTAGGGTGTGGGCCCCCTTTGGAACTTCTTGCACTTAGTATTTTTTATATATTCTGAAAATAGCTTCCGTGAAGTTTCAGGACTTTTGGAGCAGTGCAGAATAGGTCTCTAATATTTGCTCATTTTCCAGCCCAGAATCCCAGCTGCCGGCATTCTCCCTCTTTATGTAAACCTTGTAAAATAAGAGAGAATAGGCATAAGTATTGTGACATAACGTGTAATAACAGCCCATAATGCAACAAATATCGATATAAAAGCATGATGCAAAATGGACCTATCAGGGCACTCTTTGAAGTTCTTTGTGTTGGTTTGAATAGATGAATCTGAGATTGTGCGATGCGTATCGTATAATCAAACCCGTAGATACTTGTGGTGACATTGGAGTATCTAGGTGACATTAGGGTTTTGGTTGATGTGTGTCTTAAGGTGTTATTTTAGTATGAACTCTAGGGCTCTTTGTGACACTTATAGGAATATCCCAATAGATCGATCAGAAAGATTAACTTTGAGGTGGTTTCGTACCCTACAATAATCTCTTCGTTTTTCTCTGCTATTAGTGACTTTGGAGTGACTCTTTGTTGCACATTGAGGGATTGTTATATGATCTAATTATGTTATCATTGTTGAGAGAACTTGCACTAGTGAAAGTATGAACCCTAGGCCTTGTTTCTAAGCATTGCAATACCGTTTTCGCTCACTTTTATCATTAGTTACCTTGCTGTTTTTATATTTTCATATTACAAAAACCTATATCTACTATCCACATTACACTTGTATCACCATCTCTTCGCCGTACTAGTGCACCTATACAATTTACCATTGTATTGGGTGTGTTGGGGACACAAGAGACTCTTTGTTATTTGGTTGCAGGGTTGTTTGAGAGAGACCATATTCATCCTACGCCTCCCACGGATTGATAAACCTTAGGTCATCCACTTGAGGGAAATTTGTAGTTGTCCTACAAAACTCTGCACTTGGAGGCCCAACAACGTCTACAAGGATAAAGTTGCATAGTAGACATCAAGCTCTTTTCTGGCGCCATTGCCGGGGAGGCTAGGTAAGCGACACTAACACCCCATCAACTAAGCTCTTTTCTAGTGCCGTTGCTGGGGAGGTGAGTGCTTGAAGGTATATCCTTAGATCTTGTAGTCAAATCTTTTAGTTTCTTGTTTTATCACTAGTTTAGTCTATAAAATAAAACTAAAAATGGAATTGAGGTTGCCTCATATGCTTCATCTTTTTAATGTCTTTCGTGAAAATGATGGAAAGGAAAATTGTGCTCAAGTGTTAGAGGAAGAAGTCAATAAAATGTTTAACATAAAATATTTGTATGATGAGCATGATTGCAATGTTGTTAGTATGAATTTCTTGAATATCTATGATGCTAATGATATGCAAAGCCACAAGCTTGGGGATGTTATGTTTGATGAAGATGATATTTTTAGTCCCCCAAGTTTCGATCAGCAAATTTACTATGATGAAAGAATGCCTCCTATTTATGATGATTATATTGATGAAAGTGGATTTGGAAGAGTGTCAACTCTAGCTAATGATCCCACTAATTTAGAGGGTGTTGAATCTTATAATATTTATGAAAGTGGATTCGAAGAGGTCATGACTTTATTTAGTGATGCATCCACTATTTTGGAAGAGGTTTCATTTGATTTTGAGAACAAAGTTGCTATATATGATGATTATTGTGATGACATGTATGATATAAAGAATAATGATAACCACGAAATGTGTCATCTTGATTTTAATTTTCAATTGGATTATGCCTCACATGATAGTTATTTTGTTGAATGTGCTCCCACTATTATGAATGAGAAGAATTTTGCTTATGTGGTGAGTAGTAAAATTTCTATGCTTGTGCATCATGAGAATAATGCTTTATGTGATGGTTATATTTTTGAATTCATTCATGATGCCACTGAAAATTATTATGAGATAAGAACATATGCTTTTACATATTGCAATAATATCAAGTTTTCTCTCTATGTGTTGAAAATCTTAAAGTTGCACTTGTTTTACCTTCCTATGCAAGTTGATTCTTGTTCCCATAATTTGTTTGCTCACAAAATCCGTATGCATAGGGAGTGATTTAGGCTTAAATGAGCTTGTAATATGCTTCATGATGCTCCCGTTATGTTTCAATTCATATCTTTTATGTGAGCATCATTGAAATCATCATGCCTAACTTGAAGGCATTAAAGAAAAGCGCTTGTTGGGAGACAACCCAACATTTACCCCCTACTGTTTTTTTTCTGTTAACATGATTAGGCTACTGTAGTAATCATATTTTATAGCTTTTGTTTCAATAAAGTTCCAAGTAAAGCCTTTGGGGTAGCCTATCGTCATAGTTAATTTGATCTTGCTGAAAAACAGAAACTTTTGCACTCACGAAAACAATTCTCTTTTCTAGCTGAGGAGTGATTTTTAGTTGATTCTTTTTGGAGAAGATTAATAGTCAAATTTCTTAGTACTTCCTAATATCTCAGGATTTTTGGAGTTACCGAACTATGATTTCAATTCAGATCTTTAAAGACTGTTCTGTTTTTGACACATTCTATTTTCGATGCATAGTTTGCTTGTTTTCTAGTTTCTATGGCTTATACTGCTTAATATAAATTATAATGATAGGGTACAGTAGGCATCATGTGATAAAAAATTTGAATATTGTCTTGACAGTACCAAAGTGAATGATTTGTTTTATTATACTAACGGAGCTTATGAGTTTTCTGTCGAGTTTTGTGTTGTGAAGTTTTCAAGTTTTGGGTTAAGTTTTGATGGACTGCGGAATAAGGAATGGCAAGATACTAAGCTTGGGGATGCCCAAGGCACCCCAAGGTAATATTCAAGTACAACCAAATATCTAAGCTTGGGGATGCCCCGGATGGTATCCCCTCTTTCGTCTTCAATCCATCGGTAACCTTACTGAGCTATATTTTTATTCACCACATGATATGTGTTTTGCTTGGAGCGTCATTTCATTTTATTAGGATTTGCTTGCCGTTTGAATAAGTTACTTAAGATATGAATTTATTTATGAGAAGGAGTCTTTGCATAGTTACATGATTATTCGACTACTAATTGTTCTTCACTTATATCTTTTGGAGTAGTTTTCAGTTGCTCTACTACTTCTTCATATCTTTTTAGAGCACGATGGTAGTTTTATTTTGTAGAAATTGTTGAACTCTCATGCTTCACTTATATTATTTTGAGAGTCTTAAACATCATGGTAATTTGCTTAGGTTATGAATTTAGTCCTAATATGATAGGCATCCAAGAGGGATATAATAAAAACTTTCATATAAAGTGCATTGAATACTATGAGAAGTTTGATTCCTTATGATTGTTTTGAGATACAAAGATGGTGATATTAGAGTCATTCTAGTGAGTAGTTGTGAATTTTAGAAATACTTCTGTTAAGGTTTGTGAGTCCCGTGGCATGCACGTATGGTGAACCGTTATGTAACCAAGTTGGAGCATGAGATATTTTTTTATTGTCTTCCTTATGAGTGGCGGTCGGGGACGAGCGATGGTCTTTTCCTACCAATCTATACCCCTAGGATCATGCGCGTAGTACTTTGTTTTGATGACTAATAGATTTTTGCAATAAGTATGTGGGTTCTTTATGACTAATGTTGAGTCCATGGATTATACGCACTCTCACCCTTCCACCATTGCTAGCCTCTCTAGTGCCGCGCAACTTTCGCCGGTACCATAAACCCACCACATATCCTTCCTCAAAACGGCCACCATACCTACCTATTATGGCATTTACATAGCCATTCCGAGATATACTGCCATGCAACTTTCCACCGTTCCATTTTATTATGACAGGCATCATCATTGTTATATTGCTTTGCCTGATCATGTAGTTGACATCGAATATTTGTGGCAAAGCCACCTGTTGGTGCAACAGACCCTGGGTCTATTGCCCAGACTGTGCATATGCACAAGAGCAGAATTGAGTATCAGCTTGAGTCAGAGATTGAAGGACCAAGAGATTTGAAGAACCAACATGCAACTCAGAGGGATCAAGATCAAGCCAGAGGAGCAGTAAATCGGCAAGAGAAGGGCCTCCCTTGCCGGGCAGACGAGCCCGGCAAGGGGCAGGGCCACCGTCAGAAGCAAGCAACCAAGGCGCCCCAGAAGGGCCTGCCGGGGCTCGCGGAGGCAAAACCACCCCACCAACCACTCAAGCGTGACCCATGTTGTCAATTAGTGTGATGTCAAGCCGCAAGGCGATTAAGTGGCAGCCATTCGCCACATGGCGGCCGTTTCCTACAAAACGGACATATAGATGACACCCGTCCTATGACGTGTCAATCAAACAAGCGCGGAGCTGACGAGATAGCCCGGCAAGCCTTGCCGGGCAACCAGTGATGTGACACTAAGCGGTGCATTTAATGCACCCCTGTCAGCCCACAGAGTTAGGTATGATAGCACTATTTGCTACCATGTCAGTGGATAATGACCACTTTGCCATTGTGGTGACCCCTTAATCTATAAAAGGAGGCCCATGGCACCCATAGGAGGGGTTGGAAAAGTGGAGGAACCCGCCCCCATTCGCGCGTAGTCGCTGCTGCCATACGGTGACCCATGTCGGGCAAGTGTACTGTGTTACATTATCCACATTCCACCATCAATCCACCAAAGAAGGAGTAGGGTTTTATGCCTCACGGCTGCCCGAACTAGGGTAAATTGCTTGTGTGCTCTATGACGTGCTGCCACACGCTGGTCTGCTCTTTGTGCAATGCGACGTCCTGAAGGAAATATGACCTAGAGGCAATAATAAAGTTATTATTTATTTCCTTATATCATGATAAATGTTTATTATTCATGCTAGAATTGTATTAACCGGAAACATAATACATGTGTGAATACATAGACAAATAGAGTGTCACTAGTATGCCTCTACTTGACTAGCTCGTTGATCAAAGATGGTTATGTTTCCTAACCATATACATGAGTTGTCATTTGATTAACGGGGTCACATCATTAGAGAATGATGTGATTGACTTGACCCATTCCGTTAGCATAGCACTTGATCGTTTAGTTTGTTGCTATTACTTTCTTCATGACTTATACATGTTCCTATGACTATGAGATTATGCAACTCCCGTTTACCGGAGGAACACTTTGTGTGCTACCAAACGTCACAACGTAACTGGGTGATTATAAAGGTGCTCTACAGGTGTCTCTGAAGGTACTTGTTGGGTTGGCGTATTTCGAGATTAGGATTTGTCACTCCGATTGTCAGAGAGGTATCTTTGGGCCCACTCGGTAATGCACATCACTATAAGCCTTGCAAGCATTGCAACTAATGAGTTAGTTGCGGGATGATGTGTTACGGAACGAGTAAAGAGACTTGCCGGTAACGAGATTGAACTAGGTATTGAGATACCAACGATCGAATCTCGGGCAAGTAACATACCGATGACAAAGGGAACAACGTATGTTGTTATGCGGTTTGACCGATAAAGATCTTCGTAGAATATGTAGGAGCCAATATGAGCATCCAGGTTCCGCTATTGGTTATTGACCGGAGACGTGTCTCGGTCATGTCTACATAGTTCTCGAACCCGTAGGGTCCGCACGCTTAAAGTTCGATGGCGGATATATTATGAGTTTATGTGTTTTGATGTACCGAAGGAGTTCGGAGTCCCGGATGAGATCGGGGACATGACGAGGAGTCTCGAAATGGTCGAGACGTAAAGATCAATATATTCGACGACTATATTCGGACATCGGAAAGGTTCCGAGTGATTCGGGTATTTTCGGGAGTACCGGGGAGTTACGGGAATTCGTATTGGGCCTTAATGGGCCATACGGGAAAGGAGAGAAAGGCCTCAAAGGGTGGCTGCACCCCTCCCCATGGGCTGGTCCAAATTGGACTAGGGAGGGGGGGCGCCCCCTTCCTTCCTTCTCCTTTTCCCTTCCCTTTCCTTCCCTCCTACTCCTACTACTTGGAAGGGTTCCTAGTTCTACTAGGAAAGGGGGAATCCTACTCCCGGTGGGAGTAGGACTCCCCTAGGGCGTGCCATAGAGAGGGGCAGCCCTTCCCCCTCCTCCACTCCTTTATATACGGGGGCAGGGGCACCCCAAAGACACAACAATTGATCTCTTGATCTCTTAGCCGTGTGTGGTGCCCCTCTCCACCATAATCCACCTCGGTCATATCGTAGCGGTGCTTAGGCGAAGCCCTGCGTCGGTAGAATATCATCATCGTCACCACGTCGTCGTGCTAACGGAACTCTCCCTCAAAGCTCGGCTGGATTGGAGTTCGAGGAACGTCATCGAGTTGAACGTGTGCAGAACTCGGAGGTGTTGTGCGTTCGGTACTTGATCGGTCGGATCGTGAAGACGTATGACTACATCAACCGCGTTGTGCTAATGCTTCCGCTTTCGGTCTACGAGGGTACGTGGACAACACTCTCCCCTCTCGTTGTTGTGCATCACCATGATCTTGCCTGTGCGTAGGAAATTTTTTGAAATTGCTACGTTCCCCAACAGTGGCATCCGAGCCAGGTTTTATGCGTTGATGTAATATGGACGAGTAGAACACAAGTGAGTTGTGGGCGATATAAGTCATACTGCTTACCAGCATGTCACACTTTGGTTCGGCGGTATTCTTGGATGAAGCGGCCCGGACTGACATTACGCGTACGCTTACGCGAGACTGGTTTTACCGCCGTGCTATGCACACAGGTGACTAGCGGGTGTCAGTTTCTCCAACTTTAGTTGAACCGAGTGTGGCTACGCCCGGTCCTTGAGAAGGTTAAAACAGCACCAACTTGACAAACTATCGTTGTGGTTTTGATGCGTACGTAAGAACGGTTCTTGCTAAGCCCGTAGCAGCCACGTAAAACTTGCAACAACAAAGTAGAGGACGTCTAACTTGTTTTTGCAGGGCATGTTGTGATGTGATATGGTCAAGACGTGATGAGATATAAGTTGTTGTATAAGATGATCATGTTCTGTTGAAGTTATCGGCAACTGGCAGAAGCCTTATGGTTGTCTCTTTATTGCATAAGATGAAAGCGCCAAATAATTGCTTTACAATTATCGCTATGCGATAGCAATAGTTGCAAGAGAAATAGTTGGCGAGACGACCATGTGATGACACATTGATATAGGTCAAGATGATGGAGATCATGGTGTCATGCCGGTGAAGGTGGAAATCATGACGATGTTTTGGAGATGGAGATCAAAGGCACAAGATGATGATGGCCATATCATGTCACATATTTTGATTGCATGTGATGTTTATCTTTTATGCATCTTATCTTGCTTTAATTGACGGTAGCATTATAAGATGATCTCTCACTAAATTTCAAGATAAAAGTGTTCTCCCTGAGTATGCACCATTGCCAAAGTTCGTCGTGCCCAGACACCACGTGATGATCGGGTGTGATAAGCTCTACGTCCATCTACAACGGGTGCAAGCCAGTTTTGCACATGCAGAATACACAGGTTAAACTTGACGAGTCTAGGATATGCAGATATGGCCTCAGAACACTGAGACCGAAAGGTCGAGCGTGAATCATATAGTAGCTATGATCAACATAGTGATGTTCACCATTGAAAACTACTCCATTTCACGTGATGATCGGTTATGGTTTAGTTGATTTGGATCACATGATCACTTAGAAGATTAGAGGGATGTCTTTCTAAGTGGGAGTTCTTAAGTAATATGATTAATTGAACTTTAATTTATCATGAACTTAGTCCTAGTAGTATTAGCATATCTATGTTGTAGATCAATAGCTCGCGATGTTGCTCCCCGTCTAATTTTTATATGTTCCTAGAGAAAACTAAGTTGAAAAATGTTAGTAGCAATGATGCGGATTGGATCCGTGATCTGAGGATTATCCTCATTGCTGCACAGAAGAATTATGTCCTTGATGCGCCACTAGGTGACAGACCTATTGCAGGAGCAGATGCAGACATTCTGAACGTTTGGCTAGCTCAATATGATGACTACTTGATAGTTTAGTGCACCATGCTTAACGGCTTAGAATCGGGACTTCAAAGACGTTTTGAACGTCATGGAACATATGAGATGTTCCAGGAGTTGAAGTTAATATTTCAAGCAAATACCCGAGTTGAGAGATATGAAGTCTCCAACAAGTTATATAGCTAAAAGATGGAGGAGAATAGCTCAAGTAGTGAGCATGTGCTCAGATTGTATGGGTACTACAATCGCTTGAATCAAGTGGGAGTTAAGCTTCCAGATAAAATAGTGATTGACAGAATTCTCTAGTCACCATCACCAAGTTAGTAGAACTTCGTGATGAACTATAATATGCAAGGGATAACGGACGATTCCCAAGCTCTTCGTGATGCTGAAATCGACGAAGGTAGAAATCAAGAAAAGCATCAAGTGTTGATGGTAAACAAAACCACTAGTTTCAAGTAAAGGGACAAAGGGAAGAAAGGGGAACTTCCAGAAGAACGACAAGCAAGTTGCTGCTCAAGTGAAGAACCCAAGTCTGGACCTAAGCCTGAAACTGAGTGCTTCTACTGCAAAGGGACTGGTCACTGGAAGCGGAACTACCCCAAGTAATTGGCGGATAAGAAGGATGGCAAAGTGAACATAGGTATATTTGATATACATGTTATTTATGTGTACTTTACTAGTGTTTATAGAAACCCCTCAGTATTTGATACTAGTTCAGTTGCTAAGAATAGTAACTCAAAACGGGAGTTGCAGAATGAACAGAGACTAGTTAAGGTTGAAGTGACGATGTGTATTGGAAATGGTTCCAAGATTGATATGATCATCATCGCACACTCCCTATACTTTCGGGATTAGTGTTAAACCTAAAATAAATGTTATTTAGTGTTGCGTTGAGCATGAATATGATTGGATCATGTTTATTGCAATACGGTTATTCATGTAAGTTAGAGAATAATTGTTGTTCTGTTTACATGAATAAAACCTTCTATGGTCATACACCCAATGAAAATGGTTCGTTGGATCTCGATCGTGGTGATACACATTTTCATAATATTGAAGCCAAAAGATGCAAGGTTAATAATGATAGTGCAACTTATTTGTGGTAATGCCGTTTAAGTCATATTGGTGTAAAGCGCATGAAGAAAATCCATGCTGATGGGCTTTTGGAATCACTTGATTATGAATCAGATGATGCTTGCGAACCATGCCTCATGGGCAAGATGACTAAGACTCCGTTCTCTGGAACAATGGAGCGAGAAAAATATTTGTTGGAAATCATACATACTGATGTATGTGGTCCGATCAATATTGAGGCTCGCGGCAGGTATCATTATTTTCTGATGTTCACAGATGATTTGAGCAGATATGAGTGTATCTACTTGATGAAACACAAGTCTGAGACATTTAAAAAGTTCAAAGAATTTCAGAGTGAAGTGGAGAATCATCGTAACAAAAATAAAAGTTTCTACGATATGATCGCAGAAGTAAAATATTTGAGTTACGAGTTTGGCCTTCAGTTAAAACAATGTGAAATAGTTTCACTACTCACGCCACCTGGAACACCACAGTGTAATGGTGTGTCTAAATGTCGTAATCGTACTTTATTAGATATGGTGCGATCGATGACGTCTCTTACTGATTTACCGCTATCGTTTTGGGGTCATGCATTAGAGACAGCTACATTCACGTTAAATAGGGCACCATCTAAATCCGTTGAGATGACACCATATGAACTATGGTTTGGCAAGAAACCTAAGCTGTCGTTTCTTAAAGTTTGAGGTTATGTGAAAAATTTTCTACCTGATAAGCTCAAACCCAAATCAGAGAGGTGCGTCTTCATAGGATACCCAAAAGAAAATGTTGGGTACACCTTCTATCACAGATCCGAAGGCAAGATATTCATTGCTGAGAATGGATCCTTTCTAGAGAAGGAGTTTCTCTCAAAAGAAGTGAGTGGGAGGAAAGTAGAACTTGATGAGGTAACTGTACCTGCTCCCTTATTGGAAAGTAGTTCATCACAGAAATCTGTTCATGTGACTACTACACCAATTAGTAAGGAAGCTAATGATGATGATCATGTAACTTCAGATCAAGTTACTACCGAAACCTCGTAGGTAAACCAAATTGAGATTCGCACCAGAGTGGTACGGTAATCCTGTTTTGGAGGTCATGTTACTTGACCATGACGAGCCTACGAACTATGAGGAAGCGATGATGAGCCTAGATTCCGCGAAATGGCTTGAGGCCATGAAATCTGAGATGAGATCCATGTATAAGAACAAAGTATGGACTTTGATTGACTTGCCCAAAGATCAGTGAGCCATTGAGATTAAATGGATCTTCAAGAGGAAGACGGATGCTGATAGTAGTGTTACTATCTACAAAGCTAGAATTGTCGCAAAAAGGTTTTTGACAAGTTCTAGGTGTTGACCACGATGAGAATTTCTCACTCGTATCTATGCTTAAGTCTGTCCGAATCATGTTAGCTATTGCCGCATTTTATGAAATCTGGCAAATGGATAAACAAAACTGCATTCCTTAATAGGATTTATTAAAGAAGAGTTGTATATGATGCAACCAGAAGGTTTTGTCGATCCTAAAGGTACTAACAAAATATGAAAGCTCCAGCGATCCATCTATGGACTGGTGCAAGCATCTCGGAGTTGGAATATACGCTTTGATAAGTTGATCAAAGCATATAGTTTTATACAGACTTGCGGTGAAGCCTATATTTACAAGAAAGTGAGTGGGAGCACTACAACATTTCTGATAAGTATATGTATGACATATTGTTGATCGGAGATGATGTAGAATTATTCTGCAAAGCATAAAGGAATGTTTGAAATGAGTTTTTTCAAAGAAAGACCTCGGTGAAGTTGTTTACATATTGAGCATCAAGATATATAGAGATAGATCAAGATGCTTGATAAGTTTTTCAATGAGTACATACCTTGACAAGATTTTGAAGTAGTTCAAAATGGAACAGTCAAAGAAGGAGTTCTTGCCTATGTTACAAGGTGTGAAGTTGAGTAAGACTCAAAACCCGACCACGGTAGAAGATAGAGAGAGAATGAAAGTCATTCCCTATGCCTCAGCCATAGGTTCTATAAAGTATGCCATGCTGTGTACCAGACCTATTGTATACCCTGCCCTGAGTTTGGCAAAGGAGTACAATAGTGATCTAGGAGTAGATCACTAGACATTGGTCAAAATTATCCTTAGTGGAATAAGGATGTGTTTCTCGATTATGGAAGTGATAAAAGGTTCGTCGTAAAGGGTTACGTCAATGCAAATTTTGACACTGATCCAGATGACTCTAAATCTCAATCTGGATACATATTGAAAGTGGGAGCAATTAGCTAGAGTAGCTCTGTGCAGAGCATGTTGACATAGAAATTTGCAAAATACTTACGGATCTGAATGTGGCAGACCCGTTGACTAAACTTCTATCACAAGCAAAACATGATCACACCTCAGTACTCTTTGGGTGTTAATCACATAGCGATCTGAACTAGATTATTGACTCTAGTAAACCCTTTGGGTGTTGTTCACATGTCGATGTGCACTATGGGTGTTAATCACATGGTGATGTGAACTATTGGTATTAAATCACATGGCGATGTGAACTAGATTATTGACTCTAGTGCAAGTGGGAGACTGAAGGAAATATGCCCTAGAGGCAATAATAAAGTTATTATTTATTTCCTTATATCATGATAAATGTTTATTATTCATGATAGAATTGTATTAACCGGAAACATAATACATGTGTGAATACAGAGACAAACAGAGTGTCACTAGTATGCCTCTACTTGACTAGCTCGTTGATCAAAGATGGTCATGTTTCCTAACCATAGACATGAGTTGTCATTTGATTAACGGGGTCACATCATTAGAGAATGATGTGATTGACTTGACCCATTCCGTTAGCATAGCACTTGATCGTTTAGTTTGTTGCTATTGCTTTCTTCATGACTTATACATGTTCCTATGACTATGAGATTATGCAACTCCCGTTTACCGGAGGAACACTTTGTGGGCTACCAAACGTCACAACGTAACTGGGTGATTATAAAGGTGCTCTACAGGTGTCTCCAAAGGTACTTGTTGGGTTAGTGTATTTCGAGATTAGGATTTGTCACTTCGATTGTCGGAGAGGTATCTCTGGGCCCACTCAGTAATGCACATCAATATAAGCCTTGCAAGCATTGCATCTAATGATTTAGTTGTGGGATGATGTGTTACGGAACGAGTAAAGAGACTTGCCGGTAACGAGATTGAACTAGGTATTGAGATACCAATGATCGAATCTCGGGCAAGTAACATACCGATGACAAAGGGAACAACGTATGTTGTTATGCGGTTTGACCGATAAAGATCTTCGTAGAATATGTAGGAGCCAATATGAGCATCCAGGTTCCTCTATTAGTTATTGACCGGAGACATGTCTCGGTCATGTCTACATAGTTCTCGAACCCGTAGGGTCCGCACGCTTAAAGTTCGATGACGGATATATTATGAGTTTATGTGTTTTGATGTACCGAAGGAGTTCGGAGTCCCGGATGAGATCGGGGACATGACGAGGAGTCTCGAAATGGTCAAGACGTAAAGATCAATATCTTGGACGACTATATTCGGACATCAGAAAGGTTCTGAGTGATTCTGGTATTTTCGGGAGTACTGGGGAGTTACAGGAATTCGTATTGGGCCTTAATGGGCCATACGGGAAAGGAGAGAAAGGCCTCAAAGGGTGGCCGCACCCCTCCCCATGGGCTGGTCTGAATTGGACTAGGGAGGGGGGCACCCCCTTCCTTCCTTCTCCTTTTCCCTTCCCTTTCCTTCCCTCCTACTCCTACTACTTGGAAGGGTTCCTAGTTCTACTAGGAAAGGGGGAATCCTACTCCCGGTGGGAGTAGGACTCCCCTAGAGTGCGCCATAGAGAGGGCCAGCCCTTCCCCCTCCTCCACTCCTTTATATACGAGGGCAGGGGGCACCCCAAAGACACAACAATTGATCTCTTGATCTCTTAGCCGTGTGCGGTGCCCCTCTCCACCATAATCCACCTCGGTCATATCGTAGCGGTGCTTAGGCGAAGTCCTGCGTCGGTAGAACATCATCATCGTCACCACGCCGTCATGCTGATGGAACTCTCCCTCAAAGCTTGGCTGGATCGGAGTTCGAGGGACGTCATCGAGTTGAACGTGTGCAGAACTCGGAGGTGTCATGCGTCCGGTACTTGATCGGTCGGATCGTGAAGACGTACGACTACATCAACCGCGTTGTGCTAACGCTTCCGCTTTCGGTCTACGAGGGTACATGGACAACACTCTCCCCTCTTGTTGTTGTGCATCACCATGATCTTGCGTGTGCGTAGGAAATTTTTTGAAATTGCTACGTTCCCCAACACGTCCCCCTGTCGAACCAGCAAGGGGCCTCCTGGTCCCATATGTGGCCAAGGATATCCCGCGACATCTTTGGCGCGCCAGGTAGGGCGCTTGCTTGCGCGAACCTGAAAGTGTGCGCAGCGCGTCATCTTAATCGCCGTCTTCATCTTCGGCGGCGCCCTCGACCATGGCGCCTAAGAAGAAGAAGTCCGGCCCTTCGGCCCATCCGTCCACCTCGGAGGCTCCGCCGCCCGCAGCCTTGGGCGCTTCGGAGGATGCGGAGGCGAGCGAAGACATGAACACTGTTGGGGGCTTGGTTGGAGCAGGTGGGGCCATCGCCACTCCCCCTGCGGCCAACACGAGGGCTGCAGATGTCGGAGGAGAACCGCATCAACATCGCTCGGCGGTCGTGCTCTACAAGATGTGGGCGAGGGGGTCGCTCCGTCTGCGCCCTCTCCTCCCACTGATGGGCATAGCCGCAGCAACAGCGCTCGGTCCGAGGTGAGCCATCGCCCTCCGGCCACCCCCACCGCGGGAGCGACCACGGCCCGTGTCCCGGACAAGTCGACCAAGCTGCTGTGCTCGGCGGAGCTGCTGACCCTCGAGCACCACCGCCGCATGACCCCGCTGCCTAGATGGTCGACCCACAATACGTGAACGCGGCACCACCACCATCGTCGCTGCTGGCGCCATCAGGAGCTAGGCAGCGGTGCGGCCGGCATCATCGACATCCATGCCAAGCACTGCCATGGAGGCTATGGCGCGAGCTCAGTTGCTGCTAAGGTTTCCACCCACGGCTAAGCAAATGGATGAATGGCGTGCCACCATCCAGAGCCTGCTCAGTTTCGCCGAAGATGGGGGCTCACGATGAGCCAGCCCGCCACGATGTCCCCAAGCAATGGCAACTGCCCATACTACTGGCCTAACGGAGGGGGTTGTCCCCACGGTGCAGTCCCCACCACGGTAGCCAACATGGGCGCAGCTGAATCAAGACCCCGATGACGTCTTGATGGCCTCTTCCGACCCTCAAGCACGTCTAGGCCAACGTCGAGCCTCGGAGGATAGGCGACGGGGAGATGTGTGCGTCGACATAAATCGACGCCACGACGACCTCCGCCAGACCGATGGGTGTGACGGCCTCAACATCGACGAACCTGCGCTCGGTGTTGGCGGGTGCCTACCTTTCGAGGTTGGCTGCCCTTCCTTTACACGAGAGTTGCAGCAAGTCCATTGGCCGTCCGTTCGCATGTTCAAGCCAGAGATACCTGAGAAGTATGATGGAAGGTTGAACCCCGTAGAGTTCCTGAGCATCTACACCATTGATGTTCAAGCTGCTGGGGGAAGAGATGAGAAGGTGTTCTCCAACTACTTCCCATTGGCCCTCAAGTCCAACATGAGGTCCTGGCTGATGCACCTACCGGAGAACTCCATTTCGTCTTGGGCGAACATGTGCCACGAGTTCATCGGTGCCTTCACCGGTGGCCACCAAGAGCCCGGCAGACCCAGCCACTTGCAACTTCTCCAGTAGAAAGAACGAGAAACTCTCCATAAGTATTTACAGAGATTCAATAAAGTTCATAGGAATATTCCAAATATCCATCCGGCAACCGTTATAGCAGCCTTCCAGTCCAACGTGCACAATCGTCGCATTCGTTCTAAGATGAATGTGCGATTGCCCAAGACTGTGAAGGAGCTATACACCCTGGTGGATAAGTGTTCTCGGATGGAGGAAGGATTGAAGTTGCCCGGAGAGGAGGATTGCATCAACATTGATTCCGAGGATCAAGATGAATCAACTAGCCAGAGAAAGGGCAAGAAGCGCAATAAGAAGCCAAGGGATAAAGCAGTAATGACTATGGAAGGTTCGGGCACATCTAGTACCGGCAAGAAGACTAAGGCTGAGGCCCTCGGCAAGGAAGTTGCCGCTTGCACAGCCTACCGAGAAGCCGCTGCCGCTGAGACAGCTGGGAAAGGTGATGGCCCATACTGCAAGATCCACTGGACCAAGGGCCATGATCTTCAGGAATGTTACCAAGTTGAGCAGCTTGTCAAGAAACAGAGGGCAGAATATGGAAAGCGTGATAAGGAAAAAGGTCAGAATGCCGCTGGCGGAAGGGGCCGAGGCAGTGAAGAAAATCTCCCCGACAAGCCCTATCGAAACCAAGGAAAACCCGCCAGGGGTAAAGAGAAAGAAGTTTGTGATGATGGGAGTGATGAAGGGAATGAAGAGGAAACTAATGAGCAGGAATTTCAGAAGGCCACTAACGCCCTATGTGTTGATGGGGTGCATCTTTGCACACCTCCCACCACCAGCTCAAGCGATGGGCATGAGAGATCAATGTTGTGGAGCCAGCGCTAGAGGCCCGAAAACCGCTCAAATGGTCCCACATGCCAATCATCTTCTATGAGGAGGACCACCCTAACCGCACCACCGCGGTAGGATGCTTGCCTTTGTTGGTCTCCCCAACAATTCGCAACCTCAAGGTCACAAAGATGTTAGTGGATGGCGGGGCCGGTTTGAATCTGATTTCCCCAGCAGTCATCGGCAGGCTTCAGATGGGAGAGGAAAAGCTAGAGGTTATCGGCACGTTTCAAGGAGTTAACCCCGGCAGGAGTCATCCTAAAGGGAAGATTACGTTGCCGGTGACGTTTGGAGGAGAACTAAACTACCGGACAGAGAAGGTTGTGTTTGACGTGGTTGATCTCCCCCTGCCGTACAATGGGATTCTAGGACGCCCTGTAACGCCCCGAGACCGATGTGCCAGGTGTCCTCCAGTTATTCGCTGTTTTTTCCTTGTCATTTGCTTGCGTGTTGCATCGTGCCATGTCATCATCCACATTGCATCATCATGTTTTCGAAACTTGCATCCGTCCGGGTTCCCCCAGTTCCATCCGTTATCCGTTCTGAGCCTAGACACACTTGCACGTGCCCGCGGCATGTCCGAAATAGTATTTTATAAGTGGCCGGAAAATGTTCTCGGAATGGGATGAAAGTTGGCGTGCGATGTTGTTTTGTTGTCAGTAGGCCGCTTGCCAAGTTTCATCGCGTTCGGAGTCCATTTAACGCCCCAACGGATAACTATAGCGGCAGTATAGCCGGCCTAACGTCGGACGTGTTTGGTCTCCGAAAACTGTTGCTGGGTATCCCTCTCTATTCTCTCCCGCAGCCCTCGGCCTTCTACACAGTCACAACCATCCCACCTAGGCCTACCTATTCCCCCTCTCGACCGGATCCATCGGTCGCGATCAGAGGCTCCGAAACCCATCCTAACCCCCCTTGCCTCTGTGGTCTTTTGTCGGAACCCCTCTCCGCACAGTTCTCAGACCCCCTCGCGTGTCCAAAAACTTTCCCGAACCCGACCAGACACTCGTGACCGTTGAGTCTGGGTCGTCATCCAACATCCCTAATTTCGTCTTTGTTTATTTGTTGTACTCGCCCACCCTATTTATCTCGAGCGTTTGATCTAAATCAGAGGGTCAATCTAGCCCCTTCCTAAATTTCTTCTGCTATATAAGAGACCAACCCTAAAAATTAGGGAGATGTCCCATCCTCCCAGCCGCCGCCACCCACCTACCTTTTCTTCCTCGGGATCCCCTCTTTCCCCCCGATCCAATCCCACCAGCCGGACGCCACCCATGGTCTCCCCTCGATCCAACCCCCCTCTGCCTTCATGTCCGTTCTTGATCGAAGGCCCGAGCGAGAAGAGCTCGCTCCCGAACCAGCGCACTCCTCGGCTCCTCACCGAGCCCTGCCTCGTCGCCGGAATCCAGCGTTGTTTCCACCAGCACCTCCGGCCTCCTCTGCTTCACTTCGAGAACAGGACGCCAGCCGTCCTCCTCGACCACCTCGCGTCGCCGCCGCCGTGCCGGAGATGAGTGTCCCGCGTCCATCTCTTCTCCCTTCTTCCATTCTTCTTCCCCTCCCTCACATCTCTCTCCCTCTGTCTGCTCATACCAGGGAGCTCCGACGCCTCGAAGCTACAGCGCCGCCGTCGAGTCGCCACTGCCTCGAACTCTCGCCGCGCCCGTTGACTGCCCCTGATCGGCGCCCTCTTTCGTGCGTGGCACCGCGCCAGAAAGCCGCTCGCCTCCGACCGTTTTCCCCGCTATCAGGTCTAGCACCGCGCCCCCACTACATCACTGCCCACGTCGGCCCTTCTCTGTCTTGCCTTCGCCATGAGCCGCCCGACCCTGCTTCCACCTCGTTCTAGCCGGAGCAATGAGCCTTCTCTTTCACCGCGTCAAGTTCTGCAGCTCTGCCCGTCGCCGCTGCTGCCTTGCTTCGTCTGAACCTTCCTCCCCGTCGCCAAGTCCGCCGTTCAGAGCCCTTGTCGCTGCGCCCGCCTGGATCCGGCCTGGATCCGTCGCCGGTGACCAACTCTGTCCAGTTCCGGCCAGCTCTCGACAGGTCCCCATCGAGGACGTCTCTCCAAGTCCCTGCTGCTGCTGGGGGACATCCCCTGTTTTACCGTCGCTGTCGTTCTTCTTTAGAAACGAGCGGTAGCAGCTCGCTCGCTCTCGCACGTTGACCAAGCGCAGGGCTAGCAAGCCCAGTCCAGTCCACCGGCCTGCTATTTCCACCGCCTTGGGCCAAGGCCCACTGGGTGAGAACCCCCACCGTGCACTGTTGGCCCAGTCCGATTCGGCCCGCCTCTGTTTTTATTTCAGATCTGCAATTTGTCTATTTTCCAGAGAAGAGCATTTTTTGCAGGAAAGCCCTTGTGGATCATGCATATAATAACTCACAATTGGTGCATCGGATAAAATAAATTATATATGAAAGTTGCTTAGAATTTTGTGTAGTTTCATAATATGTCATTTTCATCCATGTTTAAAATGCTTAAAATGAAGTTTGTTTAAATTTGCTTAAATAACTTGCTAAAATGATTTAATTCATAACTAAATAACCGTAGCTCCGAATTAAATAATCTTTATATGTAGATGGGGTAGAATTTTTCCTAGTTTAACATGGTGGCATTACTTTGTATGTTTAACAACTCTAAAATATGGTTTAGGGCAGGTGAGTACCAAACCTAATATATGCATATGGGGATTTACCGGAATTGTTGTTTGTTGTTTCGGCCCCATTTAAACTTGCCTAAATGTTTAGTTTACTTATTCTTCACCTCTTGCCATGTTAATCAACATTTAATTTTGTTGGGTACTTAAACAAGTTCGGACCAAATAAGTCACGTGGTGTTACGTCAATATGCAACGGAGTTGCATATTGAGCTCCACTTAATTTGTAGGATTGCTTGTGCATTTTGTCATGCCATGCCTCATTAAACCGGACATGCATCATACTTGATTGTGCATCATGCCATGATTATGTGGTGGTTGTTTACCATGATTGTTTGCTTCTTTCCGGTGTTGCTTCCTCGGGTTGGTTCCGATAACGTCGTGTTGTGAGGATCCGTTCGACTACGTCCGTTTATCTTCTTCATGGACTCATTCTTCTTCCTTGCGGGATTTCAGGCAAGATGACCATACCCTCGAAATCACTTCTATCTTTGCTTGCTAGTTGCTCGCTCTTTTGCTATGCCTATGCTGCGATACCTACCACTTGCTTATTATGCCTCCCATATTGTTGAACCAAGCCTCTAACCCGCCTTGTCCTAGCAAACCGTTGTTTGGCTATGTTACCGCTTTGCTCAGCCCCTCTTATAGCGTTGTTAGTTGCAGGTGAAGATTGAAGTTTGTTCCTTGTTGGAACATGGGGATGTTGTTCCTTGTTGGAACATGTTTACTTGTTGGGATATCACAATATATCTTATTTAATTAATGCATCTATATACTTAGTAAAGGGTGGAAGGCTCGGCCTTATGCCTGGTGTTTTGTTCCACTCTTGCCGCCCTAGTTTCCGTCATATCGGTGTTATGTTCCCGGATTTTGCGTTCCTTACGCGGTTGGGTAATAATGGGAACCCCTTGACAGTTCGCCTTGAATAAAACTCCTCCAACAATGCCCAACCTTGGTTTTACCATTTGCACTAACAACCTACCACCTTCCCTTGGGTTCTGCAGACTCAAGGGTCATCTTTATTCTAACCCCCCCCCCCCGGGCCAGTGCTCCTCTGAGTGTTGGTCCAAACTAGAGTCCTGTGCAGCGCCCCCTCGGGGAAACTCGAGGTTTGGTTTTAGCTGTATGGAGAGCTCATCTGAGTGTGCCCTGAGAACGAGATATGTGCAGCTCCTATCGGGATTTGTCGGCACATTCGGGCGGTGTTGCTGGTTTAGTTTTACCCTGTCGAAATGTCTTGTAACCGGGATTCCGAGTCTGATCGGGTCTTCCCGCTAGAAGGTCTATTCCTTCGTTGACCGTGAGAGCTTGTGATGGGCTAAGTTGGGACACCCCTGCAGGAATTTGAACTTTCGAAAGCCGTGCACGCGGTTATGGGCAGATGGGAATTTGTTAACGTCCGGTTGTAGAAAACCTGAAGTTGACCTTAATTAAAATGCATCAACCGCGTGTGTTGCCGTGATGGTCTCTTTCCGGCGGAGTCCGGGAAGTGAACACGGTGTTGGAGTTATGCTTGACGTAGGTTGTTTTAGGATCACTTCTTGATCATACTTTTATCGACCGTGCTTTGCCTTCTCTTCTCGCTCTCATTTGCGTATGTTAGCCACCATATATGCTAGTCGCTTGCTGCAGCTCCACCTCTTACCTTTACCTTACCCATAAGCTTAAATAGTCTTGATCGCGAGGGTGCGAGATTGATGAGTCCCCGTGACTCACAGATACTTCCAAAACCAGTTTGCAGGTGCCGATGTTACCGAGCAGGTGACGCAACCAAGCTCGAGGAGGAGCTCGATGAAGATCTTGTCCTTTATGTTGTTTCGTTCTAGTTGATCAGTAGTGGAGCCCAGTTGGGGTCGATCGGGGACCTTTGTCGCACTTGGGGTTCTTCTTTTATTTTGGTTCTGTAGTCGGACCTTGATTGTATTTGGATGATGTAATGCTTTATTCATGTATTGTGTGAAGTGGCGATTGTAAGCCAACTATGTATCTCTTCCCCTTATGTATTACATGGGTTGTGTGAAGATTACCTCACTTGCGACATTGCTTTCAATGCGGTTATGCCTCTAAGTCGTGCTTCGACACGTGGGAGATATAGCCGCATCGAGGGCGTTACACGCCCGGCCCTAGACAAGTTCATGGCAGCATCCCACTATGCTTATAACACCCTGAAGATGCCTGGGCCACTGGGAGTCATCACTATCCCATCAGATGAGAAGGATGCAATTATCTGCGTGGACAAGATGTACCGGGATGCAGTCGCAGCAAAGGCTGCGGCAGCAACGGTTCCCACCAAGGAAAGTAAAGGAAAGAAAAGGGATTGTAGGACCTCTGGCAAGGAGTCCGGGAAGCGTGCCCCCTCCGAGTGCACGGCACCCATTGACAATGTGTCGAAGTGTTCCAACAGCAAGAGATCCAAGGTTGCTGCACCCCAAGTGAAGAAGGTCCCGGCAGGGCTGGCTGGCGTGATGGTACTTTCACCATCGGTGCCACCCTTGATGACAAATAGGAAAGCACGCTCGTTGCCTTCCTGCAGGCGAATATCGATGTGTTTGTTGGGGAATGCAGTATTTCAAAAAAATTACCTACGATCACGCAAGATCTCTCTAGGAGATGCATAGAAACGAGAGGGGAGAGTGTGCCTACGTACCCTCGTAGACCGAAAGTGGAAGCGTTTAGTAACGCTTTTGATGTAGCCGAACGTCTTCACGATCCAACCGATCCAAGTACAGAACGCACGGTACCTCCGCGATCAGCACACGTTCAGCTCAGTGATGTCCCTCGTACTCTTGATTCACGCTCGACCTTTCGGTCTCAGTGTTCCGAGGCCATATCTGCATATGCTAGGCTCGTCAAGTTTAACCTAAGTATTCTGCTTGTGCAAAACTGGCTTGCACCCGTTGTGTGTGAATGTAGAGCTTATCACACCCGATCATCACATGGTGTCTCGGCACGATGAAGTTTAGCAAGGGTGCATACTCAAGGAGAACACTTACACCTTGAAATTTAGTGAGAGATCATCTTATGATGCTACCGCCGTACTAAGCAAAATAAGATGCATAAATGATAAACATCACATGCAATCAAAATAAGTCATATGATATGGCCATCATCATCTTGCGCCTTTGATCTCCATCTCCAAAGCACCGTCATGATCACCATCGTCACCGGCTTGACACCTTGATCTCCATGTAGCATCGTTGTCGTCTCATCAACTATTGCTTCTACGACTATCGCTACCGCTTAGTAATAAAGTAAAGCAATTACATGGCGATTGCATTTCATACAATAAAGCGACAACCATATGGCTCCTGCCAGTTGCCGATAACTTTTAAAAAACATGATCATCTCATACAACAATTTATATTATCACGTCAGGACCATATCACATCACAACATGCCCTACAAAAAGAAGCTAGACATCCTCTACTTTGTTGTTGCAAGTTTTACGTGGCTGCTACGGGCTTCTAGTAAGAACCATTCTTACCTACGCATCAAAAACCACAACGATTTTTCGTCAAGTGTGTTGTTTTAACCTTCAACAACGACCGGGCATAGTCAAACTTGATTCAACTAAAGCTGGATAAACAGACACCCACTAGCCACCTGTGTGTGAAGCACGGTGGTAGAACCAGTCTCATGAACTTGGTCATGTAATGTCGGTCTGGGCTGCTTCATCCAACAATACCGCCAAATCAAAGTATGACATGCTTGTAAGCAGTATGAATATTATCGCCCACAACTCTTTGTGTTCTACTCGTGCATATAACATATACGCATAGACCTGGCTCGGATGCCACTGTTGGGGAACACAGTATTTCAAAAAATTTACCTACAATCATGCAAGATCTATCTAGGAGATGCATAGCAACGAGAGGGGAGAATGTGTCTACGTACCATCGTAGATCAAAAGTGGAAGTGTTTAGTAACGCGGTTGATGTAGTCGAACGTCTTCACGATCCAACCGATCCAAGTATCGAATGCACAGCACCTCCGCAATCAACACACGTTCAGCTCGGTGACGTCCCTCGTACTCTTGATCCAGCTGAGGTCGAGGGTGATTTCCGTCAGCACGACGGCGTGTTGACAGTGATGATGAAGTTACCGACGCAGGGCTTCGCCTAAGCACTACAACGATATGACCGAGGTGTATAACTGTGGAGGGGGGCACCACACATGGCTAAAAGATCAACTTGTGTGTCTATGGGGTGCCCCCTTCCCACGTATATAAAGGGGGGATGGAGGAGGAGGCTGGCCAAGGGTGGCGCGCCCAAGGGGGGGAGTCCTACTCCAAGTAGGATTCGCCCCCCCCCCTCCTTTCCTACTTCCACAAGGAGAAGGGGGGAAGGAGTAGGAGAAGAGAAGGAAAGGGGGGCCTGGCCCCCTAGCCCTAGTCCAATTCGGTTTGGGCTAGGGGGCGCACGCCACCTCTTGTCCTGCCTCCTCTCTTCCACCACTAGGCCCATGAGGCCCAATAACTTCCCGAAAGGGGGTTCCGGTAACCCCCAGTACTCCGAAACTTATCCGAAACAACCTGAACCATTCTGGTGTCCGAATGTAACCTTCCAATATATGGATCTTTATGTCTCGACCATTTAGAGACTCCTCGTCATGTCCGTGATCTCATCCGAGACTCCGAACAAACTTCGGTACATCAAATCACATAAACTCATAATACAAATCGTCATCAAACGTTAAGTGTGCGGACCCTACAGGTTCGAGAACTATGTAGACATGACCGAGACACATCTTCGGTCAATAACCAATAGCGGAACCTGGATGCTCATATTGGTTCCTACATATTCTACGAAGATCTTTATCGGTCAAACCGCATAACAACATATGTTGTTCCCTTTGCCATCGGTATGTTACTTGCCCGAGATTCGATCGTCGGTATCATCATACCTAGTTCAATCTCGTTGTCGGCAAGTCTCTTTACTCGTTCCGTAATGCATCATCCCGCAACTAACTCATTAGTCACATTGCTTGCAAGGCTTATAGTGATGTGTATTACCGAGAGGGCCCAGAGATACCTCTCCGACAATCGGATTGACAAATCCTAATCTCGATCTATGTATTCACCCAGTTACGTTGTGACGTTTGATGGCACACTAAGTGTTCCTCCGGTATTCGGGAGTTGCATAATCTCATAGTCATAGGAACATGTATAAGTCATGAAGAAAGCAATAGCAATAAACTAAACGATCATAGTGCTAAGCTAATGGATGGGTCTTGTCCATCACATCATTCTCTAATGATGTGATCCCATTCATCAAATGACAACACATGTCTATGGCTGGAAACTTAACCATCTTTGATTAACGAGCTAGTCAAGTACAGGCACACTAGGGACACTCTATTTGTCTATCTATTCGCACATGTACTAAGTTTCCGGTTAATACAATTCTAGCATGAATAATAAATATTTATCATGATATATGGAAATATAAATAACAACTTTATTATTGCCTCTAGGGCATATTTCCTTTAGTGTTTGCCTGGTAACCATCTGATATCCCCGGTGTTCCTAGGGAGGTAATCGAGCACCATCTTGCTGTCTGCCCACATGCCAGACCTATCAAGCAGAAAGTCCGGAAGCAAGCCTTGGAGAGGCAGCAGTTCATTGCCGAGGAAATCAAGAAACTGGAGGCAGCTGGTTTAGTCAGAGGAGTACTCCATCAAACATGGTTAGCAAATCCAGTGGTAGTTCGAAAGGCTAATGGGAAATGGAGGCTTTGCATTGACTTCACAGACATCAACAAGGCTTGGCCGAAGGACCCATTTCCCTTGTCACGTATTGATCAGATTGTGGATTCCACCTCAGGGTGTGATTTTATTTCCTTCCTGGACGCATACTCCGGATATCACCAGATCTTCATGTCCAAAGAAGATGAAGAGAATACATCATTTATCACCCCATGTGAAACATAGAAGCTTATATGGATGATATTGTGGTCAAGACCAACGATAAGACCACTCTTATCCAGGATTTAGAGGAGAAGTTTGCTAATCTGCGCAAGATCAACTTGAAGCTTAATCTAGAGAGGTGTGTGTTTGGAGTCCCCTCCGGCTAGCTACTTGGTTTCTTCATGTCCCATCAGGGGATCGAAGCTAACCCCGACAAGATCAACGCCATCGAGAAAATCCAAGCACCAAGGACAGTTGAGGATGTGAGACGCTTGACGGGATGCATTGTCGCGCTAAGTAGATTCACTTCCAAGTCTGCGGAGCGTGCCATGCCATTCTTCAAAATTTTGAAGAAGGCAGTGCCTATGAAGTGGACCCCAGAAGCATATGCAGCTCTGCAGGAGTTGATGGCCTACCCGTCGTCTGTGCCTACCTTGGTTGCACCTAAACCCCAAGAGTCGTTGTTGATGTACTTGGCGGCAACCAACCAAGTGGTCAGTGCGGCCTTGGTAGCACAGCAAGAAGTAGATGAGGCAGAAAGTGGATAATAACGGCAGAGTCGGAAAAGGATCAGAGCAGCAGTGAGCACGGCAATGAGAACAACCCCAGGACGCGGCAAGGAAGAAGGTGGTGCATCGCCAGTGTACTTCATCAGCTCCTTGTTGCAGGGGGCTAGATCGAGGTACTTTTGCATGCAAAAGTTGATTTTTGGTCTCATTATGGCCTCAAGGAAACTGCACCACTACTTCCAAGCCCATGAGATCACGGTTGTTGCTCGTTTTCCATTGCAAAGGATACTTCAAAACCCTGAGGCTGCTGGCAGAATAGTGGAGTGGGCTTTGGAGTTATCCAACTTTGGTTTGAAGTTTGAGAGCACATCAACCATTCAGAGCAGGGCGATGGTAGAGTTTATTGCAGAATGGATGCCAACCACTGATGAGGAAGTGACAGAGACAGCTATCCCTGGCAAGGAATCACCCCAAGAATGGATTATGTGTTTTGATGGTGCTTTTTCCCTACAGGGTGCAGGGGCTAGCGTGCTTCTTGTTGCTCCCTCCGGGGAGAACTTGAAGTACGTCGTCCAAATGCACTTTGCCCGGGAAGAAGCCACCAACAATACAGCTGAGTATGAAGGGCTCCTTGCCGGGCTCAGAATTGCAGCAGAATTGGGAATCAAGAAGTTGATCATACAAGGAGATTTGCAGCTTGTGGTGAGACAAGTCAACAAGGATTATCGAAGCCCATTGATGGAAGAATACATCGAGGAAGTGAGGAGATTGGAGGAGCACTTTGACGGGTTGCAAATAGAGCACGTACCCCGTGTGGAAAACAGCATAGCTGATCACCTGTTAAAGTGTGTTGCGTAGAAGCTTCCTGTGGAACCAGGAACTTTTGTTCTCTGTCTCTATCAACCCTCCATATCACTAACCACAATGGCTCGGAAAAGGAGAAAGTTGGACTACGATAAGCCTCTCCCGATCGAGCCATCCGCTCCCGGCAAAGACCCTGCCGGAAACAACTCCTCACAGCCTGCCGGACCACCCCCTCCAGTCGGTCCGATGGACCCCGTGAACGAGGCTGGTGCTCCCGCAGCCGAGGAGGTGCCGTTAGTCCTCGTTGCCGATCCCCAGGCTCCAACTTGGGCAAGGCACATTGTGTGCTTCCTCCAAACCGGAGAGCTTCCCGGCGACCAAGACGAAGCTGAGAAAGTAGCTCGGAGGGCCCGTATGTATCAGTTTGTTGATGACAATCTATATAGAAGGAGGCCCAACGGTGTGAAATTGAAGTGTGTCTGCCAGGAAGATGGAAAGAAACTGTTGGCTGAGATTCACAGAGGAATGTGTGGTTCACACATTGGATCAAGGGCATTAGTTGGGAAAGCATTCCGGTAAGGATTCTATTGGCCCACGGCCCTCCAAGATGCGGTCGAGCTCGTCACGACATGTGAAGCCTTCCAGTTCCATTCCAAGAGAACACACCTACCTGCCCAAGCCCTTCAGATAATCCCTTTATCATGGCCATTTTGGGTCTGGGGGCTCGATATCCTCGGCCCCTTCCCCCGAGCAATCGGGGGCTCTGAATTCTTGTTCGTCGCTATCAACAAGTTTACAAAGTGGTCGGAAGTGACTTCCGTGAGAAACGTGACTACTCAATCAGCTATCAAGTTCTTGAAAGAATTGGTGTGTCATTTTGGAGTTCCGGCAAGGATCATCACCGACAACAGCACCCAATTCACGAGCCATGTCTTCATGCAATATGTTCGTACCCTCAGATGCAAGATCTCGTTCACCTCTGTGGCACACCCCCGGAGCAATGGACAAGTTGAGAGGGCAAACACTCAAGTGTTGTGTGGACTCAAGACAAGAACTTTCGATACGCTGCAGAAGCACGGCAGGCGGTGGATCAAGGAGCTGTCAGTAATTCTCTGGTCCCTCAGAACAACACCTAATCGAGCTACCGGGCAGACTCCCTTCTCCCTGGTCTACGGGTCAGAAGTAGTTATCCCCACGGAACTCATTTACGGGTCTCCTTGAGTGCTTCCCTATGATGAAGTAGTGCAAGATCAGCACCGGTGTGATGATGTTGTGCTACTTGAGGAGAGCCGTCTCCGGGCTGCTACGCATGTTGCACGCTATCAGCAAGCCCTGAGTCGTTATCACGGCCGCGGGGTTCATGCCCGATGTTTTGAGGAAGGTGACCTTGTCCTTAGGCACGCTCGGTCCGCCAAGGGTACAAACAAGTTGTCACCGAAGTGGAAGGCCCTTATCGGGTGGTACGAGTCACCAGACCCAGCGCAATCCGTTTGGAGACCAGAGATGGCACTTAGTTGCAAAACTCATGGAATATTGAGCATCTCCGCAAGTACTACCCGTAAGGCGCGAGGCTGTCGGGCATTGCCCGACAGCCACCCTTTTGTACAGGCCTTGCCTTAGCTGCATCTAACCCCTTGTACAAAGTCGGGGCGATGACCCCGTGCAAGAGAAGATAATGAAGTGTTGTAGAGGGGGGCCCCCAACTAAGATTGCATGCATGCATGAGCACACCAAGATCACTGCATAAGCATCTCATGAGCATCTGCATATGCATATAGATAGGATTGCATCCTGCATTCATTCTCATCTATATGAAGTTGCAGGTTCTTGCCATGAACTTGGCTTCGACAAAGGGCGAGAAGATTGCACGGCATGATGGTCCCTGGCAAGGCCAAACAGATAAGTTTTATCTCTTGTCCATTAGTGTTCTGTAAAGCTATGACTTTGCATGAGAAAACCTCGCCCCTCCTTCGAAACTTAGGTGCTCCCATCCATGACTCGAACGTTGCTTCAGTCAGGATGGTCACAGTTGCCTTTGGTAAAAAAAGGGGGGAGCTGGCAGGGGGCTGGCCCCTCTGTCTGTTCCCTGGTAGACGTAGCTCTCCGGTAGACAAAGAGGGTGTTGGGAAGATATCCTCTCGGGGAAAACTCGTTTATTTACATTAAAGAGGCATTCCACCTCTGCATGGACATACACATGCACTAGTTCCCAACAGAGCTTATCTTTTTCATTCATATGCTGATACAAGTACAAGCATTACAAAACACAAAGATGGACTCGAGAGATTACATTATTTGAATTAAAATTTGGCGATTGCCTACAGATTTAAGATTGAAAAAAGATAAGTGCCCTGTAATCCCCTCTTTTTGTTTTCCCTCCTTCAGGCACTGTGGCGGAAGGAGGAAAAGACGAGAAAAGGAGCGCCCAAGCAGGAGCCCACCCTGATCCCGTCAGGGCCTGTCGGGCATGGCCTGACAAGACCGGGAGTGGCGAGGCTCCGAAGGAGGAGCGCGAGGAACGGGGCGGCGTTGAGATTGCCAGCGATCTCCAGCCCCGCCTCCCGGCCGAGCCTTGAAGATATCAAGAGATTCACCACGCCAAGGACCAGGCTCACTCCCTGAGCATCAGCACCAGCATGGGGCGATAATAGCCCCAAGTAGGAGCCTGGGGCTGGCCCCAGGCTCTTCTCTTCGACATCGCCAGTAGAAGCAGAAAACAAAGGAAGAAGAGGAGCAACACGAAGGTGGATGACTCCGGCCTCCTCCGCCCCTCCCTTTTATAGGCCGGGCGAAGGAGGGCAGCTGCTCCATCAACGGGCGGCCATCGTCCTCCTCCACCAATTCAAGGCAGGTAGGCCCTCTCCAAGATGCTCTCCCACGCCACGCGCCTCCATTACCTACCCCACGCGATGCATGCAGCATACGTGGCCAAGGATAAGGGTGCCCAGTGGGAAGAGTAAATTGGCAGTTTCTACCTCGTGCGTTAAAGTCATTCACGGGCCATTACTAGAGCGGACCCACCACTATTGGCTTTACGCCACGAGCAGGGAACCCGGAAACTGGCCCGAAATCAAGGCTAATGAAGTAGCAATGGAAATCTCAAGGGGCCGGCCTCTTCGGCAACCCTGCCTGTACACTTATTAGGCCCTACCCCGACGACACTCAGCAGCGTGTTCGGGGCAAGCCCGGGGGCTTCTGTTGGTGCAACAGACCCTGGGTCTATTGCCCAGACTACGCACAGCCACAAGAGTAGAATTGAAGCATCGGCTCGAGTCAGAGATTGAAGGACCAAGAGATTTGAAGAACCAACATGCAGCTCATAGGGATCAAGATCAAGCCAGAGGATCAGTATATCGGCAAGAGAAGGGACTCCCTTGCCAGGCAGGCGAGCCTGGCAAGGGGCAAGGCCACGTCAGAATCAAGCAACCAAGGCACCCCGGTAGGGCCTGCCGGGGCTCACGGAGGCAAAACCACCCCACCAACCACTCAAGCACGACCCATGTCGTCAATCAGTGCGGTGTTAAGCCGCAAGGCGATTAAATGGCAGCCATTCACCACATGGTGGCCGTTTCCTACAAAAGGGACATACAGATGACACCCGTCCTATGACGTGTCAATCAAACAAGCACGGAGCTGGCGAGATAGCCCGGCAAGCCTTGTCGGGCAACCAGTGATGTGACACTAAGCAGTGCATTTAATGTACCTTGTCAGCCCGCAGAGTTAGGTATGATAGCACTAATCATATCAGTGGACAATGACCACTTTGCCATTGTGGTGACCCCTTAATCTATAAAAGGAGGCCCATGGCACCCGTAGGAGGGGTTAGACAAGTGGAGGAACCCACCCCCCATACGCGCGTAATCGCTGCTGCCATATGACGACCCCTGCCGGGCAAGTGTACTGTGTTGCATTATCCACATTCCACCATCAATCCACTAAAGCAGGAGTAGGGTTTTACGCCTCACGGCGGCCCGAACCTGGGTAAATTGCTTGTGTGCTCTCTGACGCACTGCCGCGCACTGGTCTGCTCTTTGTGCAATGTGACGTCCCCCTGTCGAACCAGCAAGGGGCCTCCTGGTCCCATAGGTGGCTGCGGATATCCTGCGACACCACCATTCATAATTCGTTCATACATGTCACTCTTGATTCATTGCACATCCCGATACACCGTCGGAGGCATTCATATAGAGTCATATTTTGTTCTAAGTATGGAGTTGTAGTTCTTGAGTTGTAAAGTAAATAAAAGTGTGATGACCTTCATTATTAGAGCATTGTCCCATGTGAGGAAATAAAAAAAGAGGAAAGGCCAAATAAAAAGAGAAGGCCCAAAAAACAAAAAAACAAAAAATGAGACAAAAAGAGAGAAGGGGCAATGCTACTATCCTTTTACCACACTTGTGCTTCAAAGTAGCACCATGATCTTCATGATAGAAAGTCTCCGATGTTGTCACTTTCATATACTAGTGGGAATTTTTCATTATAGAACTTGGCTTGTAAATTCCAATGATGGGCTTCCTCAAATTTCCCTAGGTCTTCGTGAGCAAGCGAGTTGGATGCACACCCACTTAGTTTCTTTTTGAGCTTTCATACACTTATAGCTCTAGTGCATCCGTTGCATGGCAATCCCTACTCACTCACATTGATATCTATTGATGGGCATCTCCATAGCCCGTTGATATGCCTAGTTGATGTGAGACTATCTCCTTCTTTTTGTCTTCTCCACAACCACCTTCTATTCCACCTATAGTGCTATTTCCATGGCTCACGCTCATGTATTGCGTGAAAGTTGAAAAAGTTTGAGAACATCAAAAGTATGAAACAATTTCTTGGCTTGTCATCGGGGTTGTGCATGATTTGAGTATTTTGTGTGATGAAGATGGAGCATAGCCAGACTATATGATTTTGTAGGGATAAGCTTTCTTTGTCCATGTTATTTTGAGAAGACATAATTGCCTTGTTAGTATGCTTGAAGTATTATTGTTTTTATGTCAATATTAAACTTTTATTTTGAATCTTATGGATCTGAACATTCATGCCACAATAAAGAAAATTACATAGATACATATGTTAGGTAGCATTCCACATCAAAAATTCTGTTTTTATCATTTACCTACTCAAGGACGAGTAGGAATTAAGCTTGGGGATGCTTGATACGTCTACAATGTATCTATAATTTTTCATTGTTCCATGCTATTATATTATCTATCTTGGATGTTTTATATGAATTTATATGCTATTTTATATGATTTTTGGGACTAACCTATTAACTTAGAGCCGAGTGCCAGTTTTTGTTTTTTCCTTATTTTTGAGTTTTATATAAAAGGAATATCAAGCGGAGTCCAAATGACCTGAAACTTTACGACAATTTTTTTTGGACCAAAAGAAGCCCACGGAGTACCGGAGATGCACCAGAGGAGTCACGAGGCCTCCACACAGGTGGAGGGCACCCCCACCCCCCTAGGGTGCGCCCTCCGACCTTGTGGGCCCCTCATGTATTCCCTGACTTGTTCTCGACGCCAACACCTCTTGTATATCCCCAAACCTCCATAACAGAACAGAAATCAGGAGTTCCGCTGCCGCAAGCGTCTATAGCCACGAAAAACCAATCGGGAGCCTGTTCTGGCACCCTGCCGGAGGGGAAACCATCACCAATGGCCATCTTCATCATCCCGGCGCTCTCCATGATGAGGAGGGAGTAGTTCACCCTCGGGGCTGAGGGTATGTACCAGTAGCTATGTGTTTGATATCTCTCTGTCGGTCTCGAAACCAGCGGATCTCGGGTAGGGGGTCCCGAACTGTGCGTCTAAGGTGGATGGTAACAGGAAGCAGGGGACACGATGTTTTACCCAGGTTCGGGCCCTCTTGATGGAGGTAAAACCCTACGTCCTACTTGATTAATATTGATGATATGGGTAGTACAAGAGTAGATCTACCACGAGATCAGAGAGGCTAAACCCTAGAAGCTAGCCTATGGTATGATTGTATATTTTTTGTTATCTGTCGACTAGCCTGGCCTCGGTTTATATAATGCACCAAAGGCCTAGGATAACAAGAGTCCTAGCCGAATACGCCGGTGGGGAGGAGTCCTTGTCTTGATCACCAAGTCTTGTGGAATCTTCCTTGTATGCGGCAGCTGTCCGGACTGGCCCATGAGTATACGGCCATGGGGGTCCTCGGCCCAATCCAACTGATCGGGAGACGATGTGATGAGTACCCCCTAGTCCAGGACACCGTCAGTAGCCCCCTGAACCGGTCTTCAAGTTAGGGACACTCCTCGATTCTTCCAAACTGTTCTTCATCTTCGGTTGCCGGTCTTGAAAACTGGTTCAACAAATCATCTCATCTTCGATCTTGAGGATCGCCGAAATGCATTCGACGAGTTTACACATCGGGTATCCGAGGAGCCCCTTTAAGTTTCCGGCCTTTATCAATGCCTTGTTATTTTTATGCCACACCTCGGGTTTGAAGTTGTTCCCGGGAGGCAGTGTCCTCTTGCGTCCGAGCTCTAACGTCGGACTGCATTCGAGGTATCTTTTGCAGCCGAGCACCAATGTCGGACTGCTTCCGAGCTCTAACGCTAAAATATATCCGAGCTCCAACGCCGGACTGTGTCCAAGCTCCAACGCCGGACTATATCCAAGATGTCATAGATCATCTTGGTCCAAAAGAGTTGAAGGAGTTTAGCCAAGCTTAATGCTGGAAATGCCCTCTATGGAGCCAGCCACTAGCGCCCGAGCTTTATGCCGGACTGCTTCCGAGGTGGTGCACCACCCCGACTATGGGCCAATTTTTTGTCAATATTTTTGATTGGTGCGATTTATTCTCTACCGAGATATATAGCTAGTAGCCCTCAAGGTGTGTACCGGTCTAAAACCCGAGATGCACCTGAAGGATGACGTAAGACCGCTGATCCCAGTAGCCGCTGAGACTCGGGTTGATTTGCAAAATCGGCCTAAGGATCAAGTCCTAGCTCGGCAGAATACTTCGGGACACAAAAAGCGGCGTGCTTAGTCCTCGAGACTCAGGTTGGGTGCGGCCGACCAACCTGACGATCAAAATCTCGTCGGAAACTGTATTGCACTTAAAATTTTCTGCATTGAACAGGCAATCCAGTAGCCCCTGAGACACTGGTCGGGTGGCAACACCACATCAGGGGATCGATGTGCCCCTTTAATATTTGTAAATAATAAGCCCGAAGCCCAGTAGCCCCCGAGCCTTAATGCGGGCACGGGTGGCCGAATTAAGGATCGATATCCATAGTAAAATCACAAATTATGTGTAATGACTCTATGTATCCAAGTACTTTACGTCATTAATGCCAGGATCCGCATTGTACAAAACTTTGTTGACCGACCATCGGCTTCCACCTCCTCAGCCAGTAGCCGAGGAGTGTTTGTCCTACTTTATAAAGCCTTTATGAGGGCAAAGATTTACGACAAACAAGGCAATCTGGCCATACGGTTTTATAAACAAAGGTATGCAGAGAGATATGTTATATTACTGTTTAACATAAGAAATGTCTTCCAAAGAAAATAGTCCCGCTATCGATTCCTTTCTTTGGGTTGTCATGCTAAGCATGATCATGAAACCTCAGCTCCAATGTAAGAGCAAAATATCGAGGATTTAGTTTGGGAGGCCAGGTAATAGCCCCTGGTAGTGTTCGGCGACAGTAGAGGTCAAGCCGTAAACACTTCGGCCATTGTTATGAATGGCCTGTCATTTAACACCGTCATCGGATCGCTGACCAGTTTACCGGGATTTGTCACAGACAGCTTTCGGCTTTCTCCATTGAGGTGCTTAACCATGTGAGTTGGAAGCACAATCGCAGTGGTTCTCCCTTTGCGCGCCTAGCCGAACAAAGCGGAACGTAGGAAGCAAGTGTAGGAGTCGGGCAACCCAACTATTGACCGAAGACACAATTCGAAATCGATGCATATATAGCAATATCCGAGAATGTTTTTGCCGAATCTCTAAAGGTGTCCGGCATTGCACTGTGAGACTTGTGCTGGAAATACACAAATAGTTTAAAAGTGCCAAAAAGCTTGGAAAGCCAAAAAACGTCAGTAAAAACATGACGTCCGAACAAGATCAAGTGTTCGGTGCCAATCCGAAAATTGGAAGAGAAAGAAAAGATTGTGCTTCTGTCATGTTTTGACAACGACCAAGAAGAAAACACATTTACAGCTCATATATAAATTTTAAGAGCCCCCAAGTGACTTGGGTAAGAATTTTATGTATAATGATTGTATGTACCGAAGTACTTATATCATATTTGTGTTCACCCGAACTTTAAACGCGTCTTAACCGACCATCGGCTTCTCCCTCTTCGGCCAAGGGCCGAAAAGTGTCATGTACTCCACCTGTCGAGAGTATCGACGGTGTTTTCGATGAACACGCAATCAGGCCATAAGGCTATAACAGACAAAGCGCACTCAGGGAACTTATGCTATATTACTAATGAAGTGTAAGAAGCATCTTCGAAGAAAATAGTACCCCCACCGATACCTTTCTTCGGTGCTCATTATTACTATGAGACTTGTGCAATAGATTTTTTGTACTCATGAGTTCCGTTGTGTGCCGACCATGATTGAAAACAATAAGAGTGCTAGCTTTCGGCTTCACCCAGTCTGAGGTCAGAGCTCGGAGGACCCAGTCGTGACAATCGCAGAGGTGCTCCCTTTACTCCCTAGCCGAACAATCGGGAACGTAGGGGTAAGCACAGGAGCCAGGCAACCCAGCTTGCAAATCGCTTAAGTCAATATGGTGCATATTGTGGCATAATACACGAACAAGGAATGAAGCCGTACAAGTATAATCATATGCAAGAGGAAAAAGCTTCATGAAGGAAGCCCCCGAGTAAATGGGGTATTTGAATTTGCATGCCACAAACAAAGTTTTGACAAGGATATTTTTTACAAGCAACGTTTTTCCAAAAAAAATATAATGCTTGGTCGAACCGAACACAAGTTAAAAAATAAAACTTTGAGCATGAAAGCGACTTAGCTGGTTAATGTGTTCGGCATTGATGACGCGGTCCGAGCTTGATGCGGGACAAGGTTCCATCCCCCAAGCCGGTCCCGAGGTGGCGGAGCGGAAAGCTCGACACGCTGAAGTGGTGACATAGCACGGTCAATGCAGACCGACAGAGTGGCGCCGAAGTCCCCGGATCATTTTCCTGTGCACAAAAAATAGTGCAAACCGGAGATAATAGTAATAATGATAATTAAAAAATCGTTGCATAATAAATAATTTATGCAAAGTGAGTAATAAAAGAAATATGGCCTGGCGCCGAAGTCAATGTCGATGCAGGGCGTCGGCGTGATGCGGTAAGGGCGTGGCAAAGCCTGAATTCATAGGTCGGTCCGAGTTCCGGATGTGGCGTTCGCTGGACTATGTACGGAAACTGACCGAACCACCACGCGACCTCGTTAATGCGGCCATCATTTGATAGACCTGTGTACAGATGATGGACAAAACAAAGTAATAATTCCTTGGGAAAAATGAACCCAAACAAGCAAAAAATACTAGGATTAATAGCACCTGGTTTATTTGTTGTAGCAATCCGAAGAAAGGTGATTCCCAAAATTGGGACTCGATCCGCACACCCATTGCCTGATGGGCGATAAAGCGACGGTATGTCGAGGCTGGCAAAGGTTGGCTCGCCGAGGCAAAGCCCTCGGTCCAGCTAACATGACGGAGCTGGTCGGCTAGTGACGCTGAAGTCTCCGGAGTAGGTTGATGAAGAGATGGCGAAGCCCCCGGTCCAGCCGAGATGTCAGCCGATGAGTCGAAGTAGGTCGGCGTGATGGACACCAGCTTGAAGAAGCAATAGTGCGGCCCTGCCGATGCAGGTCGTGACGTGGTCGATGTCGGCTTGATGAAGTGACCGTGCGGCGATGCCGGTATGCCCGCTCCGTGTAATCCCTGGGGCGGCGATGTTGGTGATGATTTATCCTTCGCGATGCCAGACTCTTGTTCGGCTTGCCGAGATGATGATCCGAAGAAGTTGAGCTCGGCTCAACAAAGTGACGACGTGTCTAGCGCAGGTCGGCAGCCTTGGAGCAATATCGCCGGACTGGTTTGACACTAGCATGATGATGAAGGCGACCTCAGGGGAGGCTTAAAAATTTGCGGGCGCGTGTTTAAAAACAATGCACAATACCCTAGAAGAGAATTCCTCTAAAAAGGTTGTCCAATGTCACGTTCATAAAGAAACATGAATTCGGGTCGGATCCGTATTCGCGCAGAAAACGGATCTGAAAATTGATCCACTCATCGGAAGGTTCCCGGAGTTTGAACCGTCGGATCGAGCTGAAATTTGGAGGGGTGGTAGATATGGGAATTCTACAGTAGATGAAGGGTTGAATCTTCCAAAGGACCTCCGAGCTAGGCTCGGGAGACCACGCCCTAAACTCATCCAGATTCCCGTCCAGATTTGACAGGGCTCCGGTATATCGTAGATTGTCAGAGATTCCTCCATCGGAACTCGACGAAATTTTGCATGGCTGTTGTAGACTCAATTCCGCACAATTCCACCAAAGGGATCATCAAAGCGATGCTCTAAGAGGTGGTGGCAGCAGATACAAGTTTGTTGTTCGGAAAAACAGCACGGTCGCCCGAGGGCAATGTTGACGTTGAGCCCCCGAGCTCCATGGATGATTCCTCCATGATCTTGATAGAGATCGGAGTTGATGTTGATGAAGGCCCTCGTCCGAACATGACGATCGGAGATGGAGCACGGTCCTCGGTCGAGCCAAGGTGACCAGTCGAGCCGGCGACGAAGATGCCGGCATCGCAGTTGACCTGCAGACGAGCCATCGATCCTTTTGCCGATCACACAGCGGAACTCTCAATGAAAGCACCAATGTTGGTGTCAAAACCGGCGGATCTCGGGTAGGGGGTCCCAAACTGTGCGTCTAAGGTGGATGGTAACAGGAAGCTGGAGACACGATGTTTTACCCAGGTTCGGGCCCTCTTGATGGAGGTAAAACGCTACGTCCTGCTTGATTAATATTGGTGATATGGGTAGTACAAGAGTAGATCTACCATGAGATCAGAGAGGCTAAACCCTAGAAGCTAGCCTATGGTATGATTATATATTTTTTATTATCTATCGACTAGCCTGGCCTCGGTTTATATAATGCACCAAAGGCCTAGGATAACAAGAGTCCTAGCCAAATACGCCGGTGGGGAGGAGTCCTTGTCTTGATCACCAAGTCTTGTGGAATCTTCCTTGTATGCGGCAGCTGTCCGGACTGGCCCATGAGTATACGGCCATGGGGGTCCTCGGCCCAATCCAACTGATCGGGAGACGACGTGATGAGTACCCCCTAGTCCAGGACACTGTCACTCTCTCTCTCTCTCGTGTTCTTGATTTGGCACGATCTTGATATACCACAAGCTTTGCTACTATAGTTGGATCCTATGATGTTTCTCCCCCTCTAACTTCTTGTAGTGGATTAAGTTTTCCCTTTGAAGTTATCTTATAGATTGAGTCTTTAAGGATTTGAGAACACTTAATGTATGTCTTTGATACGTCCATTTTGCATTTGTTTTCTTACTGTTATTTATGATGTTTTTATCCATAATAATGATTTTTGGAGTAATTCTAATGCCTTTTCTATCATAATATGCAAGGTCTACACAAAGAGGGAGAATTCCGGCAGCTGGAAATCTGGACCTGGAAAAGCTACATCAGGCCACCTATTCTGCACAACTCCAAACAAGCTAAAACTTCATGGAGAATTTTTATCAAATATATGAGGAATATTGGAGAAAATAACTACCAGGTGGGCACAGCCCACTTGGGCGCCAGGGAGCCCAGGCACGCTCTGGTGGGTTGTGCTCACCCAGGCCCACCTCTGGTGCCCATCTTCTGGTATATAAGTCATTTTGACCTGGAAAAAAAGGGAGGACTTTCGGGACGGAGCGCCGCCGTCTCGAGGCGGAACTTGGGCAGGAGCACTTTTGCCCTCCGGCGGAGCGATTCTGCCGGCGGAACTTCCCTCCCGGAGGGGGAAATCATCGTCATCATCATCACCAACAACTCTCCCATATTGGGGAGGGCTATCTTCATCAACATCTTCAACAGCACCATCTCATCTCAATCCCTAGTTCATCTCCTCTGTTCAATCTTGTTGTCGGAACTATAGATTGGTGCTTGTGGGTGACTAGTAGTGTTGATTACATCTTGTAGTTGATTACTATATGGTTTATTTGGTGGAAGATTATATGTTCAGATCCAATATGATATTTAATACCCCTCTGATCTTGAGCATGATTATCATTTTTGAGTAGTTACTTCTGTTCTTGAGGTCACGGGAGAAGTCATGTTGCAAGTAATCATGTGAACTTGATATGTGTTCGATATTTTGATAGTATGTAAGTTGTGATTCCCTTAGTGGTGTCATGTGAACGTCGACTACATGACACTTCACCATATTTGGGCCTAACGGAATGCATTGTTGAGTAGAAATTAGATGATGAGTTGCAGAATGACAGAAGCTTAAACCCCAGTTTATGCGTTATTCTGTAAGGGACCGATTGGAACCAAAACTTTAATGCTATGGTTAGAATTTATTCTTAATACTTTTATCATAGTTGTGGATGCTTGCAGGAGGGTTAATCATAAGTAAGAGGTTTGTTCAAGTAAGAACAACACCTAAGCACCGGTCCACCCACATATCAAATTCTCAAAGTAGCGAACACAAATCGAACCAACAAGGTGAAAGTGACTAGATGAAATTCCCATGTACCCTCAAGAACGCTTTGCTTATCATAAAGGACCATTTTGGCATGTCCTTTGCCTCAAAACGATTGGGCTACCTTGCTGCACTTTTGTTACTACTATCATTACTTGCTCGTTACAAATTATCTTGCTATCAAACTACTCTGCTACTTACAATTTCAACATTTGCAGACATTACCTTGTTGAAAACCACTTGTCATTTCCTTCTTCTCCTCATTGGGTTCGACACTCTTACTTACCAAAAAGAGATAAAATTGATCCCCTATACTTGTGGGTCATCATTCTTGCATGTGCTTATCTGTGGTGACAATGGGATATTCACGTGATCTACTTGATGTATGTTTTGGTGATCAACTTGCGGGTTTGGTGACCTTGTGAACTTATGCATAGGAGTTGGCACACATTTTCGTCTTGACTCTCCGGTAGAAACTTTGGGGCACTCTTTGAAGTTCTTTGTGTTGGTTTTAATAGATGAATCATGAGATTGTGTGATGCATATCGTATAATCAAACCCGCGGATACTTGTGGTGACATTGGAGTATCTAGGTGACATTAGGGTTTTGGTTGATGTGTGTCTTAAGGTGTTATTTTAGTACGAACTCTAGGGTTGTTTGTGACACTTATAGGAATAGCCCAATAGATTGATCAGAAAGAATAACTTTGAGGTGGTTTCGTACCCTACAATAATCTCTTCGTTTGTTCTCTGTTATTAGTGACTTTGGAGTGACTCTTAGTTGCACGTTGAGGGATTGTTATATAATCTAATTATGTTATCATTGTTGAGAGAACTTGCACTAGTGAAAGTATGAACCCTAGGCCTTGCTTCTAAGCATTGCAATACCATTTTCGCTCACTTTTATCATTAGTTACCTTGCTGTTTTATATTTTTGGATTACAAAAACCTATATCTACTATCCATATTGCACTTGTATCACCATCTCTTTGCCGAACTAGTGCACCTATACAATTTACCATTGTATTGGGTGTGTTGGGGACACAAGAGACTCTTTGTCATTTGGTTGTAGGGTTGTTTGAGAGAGACCATCTTTATCCTACGCCTCTCACAGATTGACAAACCTTAGGTCATCCACTTGAGGGAAATTTGTTGCTTTCCTACAAAACTCTATAGTTGGAGGACCAACAACGTCTACAAGGATAAAGTTGCGTAGTAGACATCAGGTATTAAGTTCATGACAAATAGAGTAATGCCTTAAGCAAGATGACATGATGTAGACAAAGCAAACCCAATCAATATGAATAAACCCTGTTGTTTTACCCTTAATAGCAACAATATAATAAGTGCCATGCTACCTGAAAGATCGAGAAGAGGGGTCTAGAGGGGGGTGATTAGACCCTTAACAAGTAAAAGTGGCAGTTTTTAGATTCTTCAAGTTAAGGTTGAGTTTAGCACATATTAATTGGCACACAATACATTTTACACAAGCATAGCAAGAGTATGGGCAGCGGAAAGAGTAAAGCATGCTAAGTGCAAGAATGTAAAGGGATGGGAATTGGAGGGTGCAAACGCAATGGAGACGCGGAGATTTTTGGTGTGATTCTGATAAGTGGTCCTATCGTACATCCACGTTGATGGAGACTTCAACCCACAAAGGGTAACATTTGTGCGAGTCCTTGGAGGGCTCCACCTATGAAGGGTCCACAAAGAAAGAAACCTTGTCTATCCCACCATGGCCATCATCCATGAAGGACTTGCCTCACTCAGGTAGATCTTCACAAAGTAGGCGATCTCCTTGCCCTTACAAACTTCTTGGTTCAACTCCACATCATGTCGGAGGCTCCCAAGCGGCACCTAACCAATCTAGGAGACACCACTCTCCAAAAGGTAATACACGGTGTGTTGATGATGAACTCCTTGCTCTTGTGCTTCAAATAATGTCACCCTAACACTCAACTCTCTCTCACACACATATTTGGCTATGGTGGAAGAAGGATTTGAGTGGAGAGCAACTTGGGGAAGGCTAGAAATCAAGGTTCAAATGGTAGGAATGGGATCTCTTGATCTCAACACATGAGTAGGTGGTTCTCTCTTAGAAAATGAGTAGTGGAAGTGTAGGCACATTCTGATGGCTCTCTTACTGGGTAAGAGAGGGTGGAGGGGTATAAATAGCCTCCACACAAAATCCAATCATTACACACTTTTGACCCAACTCGGTGGCACAAATCAGAAATATCGGTGGCACCGACCTGTGCAAAAATATGAATGTTAGGAATCTCAGTGAGACCAACTAGAACAACTCGGATGGACCGATGTACAATGGTTAGGGCGAGCCTCGTTTCGATGGCACCGGTTGCATCAACTCGGTAGGATCGAAGTGAAGCAATAAGGCAACAAAATGGATGGCACGCCGTCTCGGTGGGACTGATTGCAATCTCGGTGAGAGCGAAATAATTGTGACAAGCTTACAGAAGGTATGCCAAGCATCTCGGTGGGACCGATTGCAAATCTCGGTGAGATCAAAATATTTGCAACTCGTTATAGAAGGTTGGGCAGGCAAAACCGGCGGGACCGAGAACCATATCGGTGGATCCAATTTGTTAGGGTTTGGCAGTGGCTATGTACAAATGAACTTGGTGGCTCCGAATAGGGAAATTTCGGTGGGGTGGAGTTGGAATGTAGGTTTTGGACATGTTTGGATAGAGAAAGTGGTTCAGGGTTTTGGAGCAATATCACTAAGCACTTGAGCAAATAGTTCATAATCAAAACCTCATCCCCTTTTAATAGTATTGACTTTCCTATGGACTCAATGTGATCTTGGATCACTAAACCAAAAAAATGTAGAGTCTTGAGCTTTTTCCAATCCATGTCCTTAGCATTTTGAAGCGGGTCCACATCCTCTTGTCCTTGCCATGCCACTGTTGAACTTGTCTGAAATATACTAGATAAAACTATTATTCCAACAAAAGATATGTTGACATTAATTACCAAAACCACCAAGGGAGCACTTGTGCTTTCAATCTCCCCCTTTTTGGGAATTGATGAAAACATACATCAAATCTTCAAGTAAAGATAATATGAGTAGTATATTTAAAGCTTTGGAAAAACATGTAACTTGCATGAACTCCCCCAACATGTGCGCAATCATGTAATTATAGAATTGGAAGCCATGTGAATTCACAACATGACCGAGTAAGTAATGAGTTACACATATCTTGGCCATATGCATCCGAGCTAAAAGTAATGAGAGACATACCTTCATGTTTATGATTCTCTTGCAAACAAAATGTGCAAAAGCAAGAGATCATCATGCGCATGAGTGAGATGCATATACTTACCTTGTGGTCATTGAACTGACTCTTGAAGAAGCAAGCTTGAGAAAACAAGGTTAGATAACACAAGAGAACTTCAAACAAGAAAGAGACTTCAAGATCCACAAGATTATCAAGACTGGGATGACATGTAATTGGTGAGTATCACAGAGTGAGTACTCCTTTTGAATATAGACATCTCCCCAAAGAATTTAAGGATTTGCAATAGATTACCAAGGATTTTTCTCCCCTAAACATAGACTTCCTCTCCCCCTAGATCTAGCATTGGATAATGGTACTAGGTAGGGTCAGATAAAACTAGAGCAAACTGAAATTTATCAAAGTCTCATCAGAGCAGAATAGAATTGTAGCAAGTTAAGCTCTAATGAATTAACTGGCATGTCTCTACCCTCTTAAAGACATGTGAATTATCTCCTCTTATGAAAGTGCATCTCTATTACTTTCTTAGTTGAGCTTAAGATATGATAAGCGTTTTATTCTATGTAGGATGAGCTTTGATGTGCTCTCTCTCTCCTCCTTTGACATCAATTTCCAAGAAGGGTAGTCTTCATGGATATGAGTCAAGTGAGTGTGGTCCATGAGAGACACAACTAAGAAGAATGTAGCTTAAGATGCAGGTAGAGGGAAAAAATCATTGAGTGGAGCTGATACGAATAAATAGTATAAGATGGCAAAGTGTTTTCTCGACGGTTAAATCAGTGGCGCTGATTTGTGTCGATTGGTGACTCCAGATAGTAGTCACAGACAGAGCACATCGGTGAGGCCGAAGTAGTCCCTTTCGGTGGAACCGATGAACTATATACAAGTTGAGCTTGTCCTTTGGTCTGACCGATAGGCTTTGGATCGGTGTGATCGAGTTAAATGCAGAGGAAAAATTTGTCAACTCATCTCACTTGCAATAGAATTTTCACAAAGATTTTCAAGGAATTCCGATAGAAATTGCAATGAATTTAACTCAAAGAAAAAAAGATCACAGAAAATAGAAAAGGATCTTGATACATCTCCGACGTATCTATAATTTATGAAGTATTCATGCCATGTTTACAATAATTTTATATGGTTTTGGTATGATTTGATTAGAACAAACCCAGACTGACACTGCTTTCAGCAGAACCACCGTGGTGTCGTTTTTTGTGCATAAATAAAAGTTCTTGGAATGGGCTGAAAATTTACGGTGATTTTTTATGGACCAAAAGAGAACCCTGAAGCACAAGAGTTGTACTAGAAGAGTCCAGAGCCGACGACAAGGTAGGGGGCGTGCCCAACCACCCCCCCCCCCCTCGGGAGGGTGCTCCTACCTTGTCGCTGCCTCGTGGACCCCTTGACGTTAGATCGACGCCAAAAATTCCTATAAATACCAAAATCCCCAGAAATAAACCTAGATCGGGAGTTCTGCCGCCGCAAGCCTTTGTAGCCACGAAAAATCAATCTTGGCCCTCTCCGGCACCCTGCCGGAGGGGGCAATCATCACCGGAGGCCATGGAAGAGGATCTCGGAGGGGGCCATCATCACCATGGAGACCAAGGACCAGAAGGGGAACCTCTCCTCAACTAGAGGGGAGGCCATGGAGGAGGAAGCACAAGGGGAGAATCTCTCCCACTCTCTCTCGGTGCCACCAGGGAAACCATCGCCGCGGTGATCGTCTTCATCAACATCACCATATTCATCACCATCCTCATCTCTTTTACGCGGTCCACTCTCCCGCACCCCACTGTAATCCCCTACTTGAACATGGTGCTTTATGCCACATATTATGATCCAATGATGTGTTGCCATCCTATGATGTTTTGAGTAGATTTCTTTTGTCTTTTGGGTTGATTGATGATATAGATTGGTTTGAGTTGTATGTTTTATTTTGGTGTTGTCCTATAGTGCCTTCCGTGTCGCGCACACATGAAGGATTCCCGCTGTAGGGTGTTGCAATACGTTCATGATTCACTTATAGTGGGTTGCTTGAGTGACAGAAGCATAAACCCGAGTAAGGGGGTTGTTGTGTATGGGATAAAGGGGACTTGATGCTTTAATGCTATGGTTGGGTTTTACCTTAATGATCTTTAGTAGTTGTGGATGCTAGCTAGAGTTCCAATCATAACTGGATATGATCCAAGGAGACAAAGTATGTTAGCTTATGCCTCTCCCTCATATAAAATTGCAATGACAACTACCGATCTTGTTAACAATTGCCTAGGATAATTCCGCACACCGATCCATCATTATTCGACACTCGCTATTTATAATATATAGTACTATATTCTAACTTTATGTTAATAGCACCTATTTTTATGTTCTCCAATATCATGCTAAGTTATCCTCTTCATACCCACAACATAGTTTTATTTCTCGTTTCTAGATGAAAGCAAACATTCGGTGTACGTAGAGTTGTATCAGTGGCAGATAGGACTTGAGAGAATATTGATCTTACCTTTGGCTCCTTGTCCGTTCGACACTCCATACTTATCACTTCTACCTTTGGAAAATGCTACGATGATTACTTGCACTTGGGGATTGTCAAGCTCTTTTTTGGCATCGTTGCCTGGGAGCAATAGCGTGGGGTTGATATTTTTGTGTATGCTTGTTTGCTTTCTTCACTAAGTAGATTTGTTTTCCCTTTTGTTTTTGTTTAGTTGTGGGTGAAACAAACAAAAAAATTAAAATATTGCAAAATACAAAAAAAATTACTTGCCTCTTATGCCTAAAAACGTTTTCAAAAGGAGAAGTGATTGGAAGGTTGTGCATTGGAGAAGTGAGGGTCGACCTTGAACACTTGTGTTCATGCTCATGGAAACAATGTAGAATTTTTCACAGAAGTTTCTCAAAAATAATTATCCCCTTGTATATATCCATTGTATTATAAAAATAATGTGCCAAGGTTTGGCTTTAGAATTGTTTATATTGCTTGTTTGGTGTGTGCGGCAGAAAAACAGAAACTTTTTCTGTAGTAATTGAATTTACATTTTTTACTGGTGCGTGATAAAATCTTGAAATTTTTACACAGTACTGATATACAAATTTTTTTAGATTTTCCTGATTTTTTAGAAGTTTTGTAGTTATATAAGTATGCAGAAGTTCCAGATTGCTACAGACTGTCCTGTTTTTGACAGACTCTGTTTTCTGTGTGTTGTTCACTTATTTTGATGAATCTATGGGCTGTATCGGGGGGTATGAACCATGGTGAAGTTGTAATATAGTAGATATAATTCTAATATGAAATTAGAATGAGTGTACAATAGTACCTAAAGGTAGTGATTTGCTTTATTATATTAACAGATCTCACAATATTTTTTGTTAAGTTTTGTGTGGATCAAGTGTTCGAAGAGCGAGGAGTTATTGATATGAGAAGAATAAGGAGAGGCAAGAGTTCAAGCTTGGGGATGCCCAAGGCACCCCAAGTAAATATTTAAAGTATACTCAAGCATCTAAGCTTGGGGATGCCCCGGTTAGCATCCCATCTTTATTCCTCAACAATTACCGATATACATTGGTTTTTGTTTTGTTCACATGATATGTGTTTTTTGAGTTTATTTTTCCTTTCCTTTCCTTTATGCACCATGCTAGTATGAGATAGTCCTTCATTGATTTATAGAATGCTTCATGTGCTTCACTTAAATCTTTTGAGTATGGCTTTATAGAATGCTCTTTGTGCTCCACTTAAATCTTTTGGGCAAGGCTTTATAGAATGATCTTTGTTCTTCACTTAAATCTTTTGAGCATGGCTTTATAGAATGCTTCGTGTGCTTAACTTATATATTTTGATCTTGGATGTTGGTAAATCTATATTAATTTTAGAATGCTCCATGAACTTCACTTATATCTTTTGGAGTATGAATAAGACTATCATCAGAATTGGGCTTGGAAGAGTATCATTGTAATATCATGCCTAGCTAAAAAGGCATTAAAGAAAAGCGCTTGTTGGGAGACAACCCAATATTTATCCTTACTGTTTTTGTGTGTTCACATGAAGCTACTGTAGTTATCATGTTTTATAGATTTTGTTCCAATAAAGTGTCGAGTAAGACCTTTGGGATGGCTTACGATGATAGTTGATTTGATCTTGCTGAAAAACAGAAACTTTTGCGCTCATTGCCAAAATTTTGAAAAATCACATAAGTGTGCTTTTGATCTGAATTTTTTACACAATATTGATATACAAATTGCCTAGGTTGTCCTAATTTTTCAGATCTTTTTGACTAGCGGAAGTATGGTTGTTGTTCAAATCATTACAGACTATTCTTTTTTTTGGCAGACTCTGTTTTCAATGCATAGTTTGCTTGTTTTCTAGTTTCTATGGCTTATATTGCTCAATATAAATTGTAGAAATGATATGGTACAATAGGAATTGTGTGAGAACAATTATGAATCTTATCTTGATAGTAGCAAAGTGAATGATTTGTCTTTATCATACTAACCCATCTCACAAAGTTCCGTTAAGTTTTGAGTGAGATGCCAATATGAGGAGAATAAGGAGTGGAAAGACCATAAGCTTGGGGATGCCCTAGGCACCCCAAGGTAATATTCAAGGAAGACTCAAGCACCTAAGCTTGGGGATGCCCCGGAAGGTGTCCCCTCTTTCGTCTACAAAACCATCGGTATACCTTACTCGGAGCTATATTTTTATTCGTCACATGATATGTGTTTTGCTTGGAGCGTATTTTAATTTTACGTTGTTTGAATAAAATCATTGGATCTGAAATATTGAATTATAGAGAGTCCTCCCATGCCTATTTAACTATTTGACTACTCATTGATCTTCACTTATATCTTTTTGGAGTAGTTTTGTCATTTGATCTCGTGCTTTACTTATATCTATGAGTAAATTGTTGAATGAATTGAATATAACAAATCTGAAATTATATATGCTTCATATTCTTATCCCATGGGGAGTCATGAATTCACATATAATAAGTATAGGTGGCAAAATTTATTGAAAGTTAGCAAACACAGCATTGGTCACTTGAACAATTCATGAAAGAATATTGAAGAAAGAGAGATTTCACATATAAATATACTATCTTGGACATCTTCTATGATTGTGAGCCCCATTAATTATTTTCAAACTTGAGCAAATTAGTTGAAGTTGGACAAGGAAGACAACATAATGAGTTATGTTTGGGTATATTTGCATAGAAGCTATATTGTTATGGATCCTCTAACATGTGGTGCTTGCTTAGGATCTTTTGCTAGCCAAAATTTTGTACTAAGTAGAGATACTACTCATGTATCCAAAACCCTTAAACCCCTTTTCATGCCATGAGTGTCCACCATATCTACCTACGGATTGAATAAGATCCTTAAAGTAAGTTGCATCGGTGCAAAAAGCAATTAAAATTGCTCCTAAATATGTATGATCTTTTATTGCAAGGGAAAATAAGCATTGTACGAACTTGTGATGGTAAAGAAATAAAAGTGACGGAATGCATAATAAAGGTTGCTATTAAAAGGGCAATACAACATGACATTCCTTTGCATTAAGGGTTTTCACATCCAAAATTAAAAAGCGCATGGCAACCTCTGCTTCCCTCTGCGAAGGGCCTATCTTTTACTTTCATGTATTTACTTTTATGCAAGAGTCAATAATTTTCCTTCTTATTTCAACCTCAATTATTCTTTAGTTGGTAAGCATCATGTGGTGGGGAAAGATCCAAGCATATATGGCCATTCAAATATATTTGATCATGAATTATTATTGTTTACAATTATCTATATGATAAACAAGTTGGGAGGCGAAACATTAAGCCCCTATCTTTCTCTGTGTTCAACGGATGTTATTTGTTCTAAAAATATGCTTTGAGTGTTAGCAATCATGGAAGACTATATGATAGTTGAGTATGTGGGATTTGCTAAATTAAAGCTCTTACATAGACCCTTCCTGAAAATAAGATGAATTGCAATTTTTTGCTGACTAAGAACATGGTTTGTTAATTTTCAAGAAACTTTATGGTCTATACTTTAACTTGTGAATAGCTTGCTACTTGATCATGAGAAGTTTTATCAGATGAGCTACTGTTTATGATATATAACGATTCTAGAAAAACTGACTGAAGTTATCATTGATTAAACTTGTGCACTTGCTACCATTCACACTTCATAAATTATTTCTTTTATCATTACCTACTCGAGGACGAGCAGGAATTAAGCTTGGGGATGCTGATACATCTCCGACGTATCTATAATTTATGAAGTATTTACGCCATGTTTACAACAATTTTATATGGTTTTGGCATGATTTGATTAGAACTAACCCAGACTGACGCTGTTTTCAGCAGAACTACCGTTCTGTCGTTTTTTGTGCAAAAATAAAAGTTCTCGGAATGGGCTGAAAATTTACGGTGATTTTTTATGGACCAAAAGAGAACCCCAAAGCACAAGAGTTGGACCAGAAGAGTCCCGAGGCGACGACAAGGTAGGGGGGTGCGCCCTACCCCCCAGGAAGGTGCTCCTACCTTGTCGCTGCCTCGTGGACCCCCTTGAAGTGAGACCGACACCAAAAATTCCTATTAATACCAAAAACCCCAGAAATAAACCTAGATCGGGAGTTTCGCCGCCGCAAGCCTCTGTAGCCACGAAAAATCAATCTAGGCCCTCTCCGGCACCCTGCCAGAGGGGGCCATCATCACCGAAGGCCATGGAGGAGGATCCCGGAGGGGCCATCATCACCATGGAGGCCAAGGACCAGAGGGGGAACCTCTCCCCATCTAGGGGGGAGGCCATGGAGGAGGAAGCACAAGGGGGAGACTCTCTCTCGGTGTCACCGGAGTGCCGCCGGGGGAACCATCGCCCCGGTGATCGTCTTCATCAACATCACCATCCTCATCTCTTTTACGTGGTCCACTCTCCCACACCCCGCTGTAATCCCCTACTTGAACATGGTGCTTTATGCCACATATTATGATCCAATGATGTGCGCCACTCTATGAAGTTTTGAGTAGATTTCTTTTGTCCCTTGGGTTGATTGATGATATAGATTGGTTTGAGTTGTATGTTTTATGTTGGTGTTGTCCTATAGTGCCTTCCATTCTGCGCACACGTGAAGGATTCCTGTTCTAGGGTGTTGAAATACGTTCATGATTCGCTTATAGTGGGTTGCTTGAGTGACAGAAGCATAAACCCGAGTAAGGGGGTTGTTGCGTATGGGATAAAGGGGACTTGATGCTTTAATCCTATGGTTGGGTTATACCTTAATGATCTTTAGTAGTTGCGTATGCTTGCTAGAGTTCCAATCATAAGTGCATATGATCCAAGGAGAGAAAGTATGTTAGCTTATGCCTCTCCTCATATAAAATTGCAATGACGACTACTGATCTTGTTAACAATTGCCTAGGATAATTCCGCACACCGATCCATCATTATTCCACACTCGCTATTTATAATATATAGTAATATATTCTAACTTTATGTTAACATCACCTATTTTATATTTTAGTTCTCCGATATCATGCAAAGCTATCCTCTTCATGCCCACAACATAGTTTTCTTTCTCATTTCTAGATGAAAGCAAATGTTCGGTTTACGTAGAGTCGTATCAGTGGCAGATAGGACTTGAGAGAATATTGATCTTACCTTTGGCTCCTTGTGGGCTCGACACTCCATACTTATCACTTCCACCTTTGGAAATTTCTATGATGATTCCTTGCACTTGGGGATTATCAGATCTAGATGAAGTTTTTTTTATGAAAAGGAAACACTCTAGCAAAAAATGCAAAGGGAATGCAGCTAAGAGAGATAAAACACTAGGGAACTTCATCTAGAGGTGGTCGGCGACAAAGTCACCTATGTTAGAGTATATTGACTTAGGAGTCAAGTGAGATCACTTGATCATAGGTCATACTCATTGTTAAGCTCAAAATGGGGTTGCCATTTTCCATTTAAGTGTCTTAATGTATTCACATCTAGTTGAGTCTTTAACTCATGACTTGGAGCAAAGCTTCTCTAAGATGGAAAAACATACCTTGGGTTTGTTGTTGAACTTGATCATGTAGTTGAACTTGTGGTGGATTATCAATGTTGATGTAGTCCATCAAGAGTTGGCAGCATCCCTTTGAATTTGAAGCTCATCTTTCTACATGGGTTAGTCTTGCAAGGAATAACTCTTACGTATCCAAATTGACAAGAGTGAATTTCATCATATGGATATTGTCAAAGGATATGTTGAGTGTAGACTTGTTCCTTGATTATAACAACCAAAGCATAGATACTTGGTAATTTAAAGATTGCTCAAGATGTGAGTGATTTGCAATCTTATAGAATTAGGCTCATCCAAGTACCTACAAGGGTTAGATACCATATAAGGGTGCAAATATATCCAAGATAAATGATCATCATCATAAGAGAAATAGCAAGGATTGGTCACATAGGCTCATGCCTTGCATGTATCCAAAGGAATCTCTATTCCAAATTTGAGGCATCAATGATGTTCAACTCACTCCACAATCGACAAAATATCTTCTCATCAAGTGGTTTAGTGAAGATATCCGCCAATTGCTTGTCAGTACGAACATGCTTAAGATTAATGTCACCTTTAGCAACATGGTCACGAGTGAAATGGTGATGAACTTCAATATGCTTAGTTCGAGAATGTTGCACGGGATTGTGTGCAATCTTAATAGCACTCTCATTGTCATAAAGCAATGGAACATGTCTCACATGTATCCCATAATCATTGAGAGTTTAGGTCATCCAAAGTAATTGAACACAACATGATCCCGCGGCAATGTATTCCGCTTCGATGGTGGATAATGATACCAAATTTTGTTTCTTGGAAGACCAAGAGACAAGGGATCTACCAAGAAATTAACATGTACCCAAAGTGGATTTTCTATCAACCTTGTCACCAGCATAGTCCGGGTCAAAATAGCCAACAACATCAAAAGAAGACCTCTTACAGTACCAAATGCCAAAGTTTGGTGTATGAATCAAATATCTCACTATACTTTTCACAGCCTTAAGATGACATTCTTTTGGAGCACCTTGATACCGTGCACACATGCACACACTTAACATAATGTTGGGACGGGAGGCACAAAGATATAATAATGAACCAATCATAGATCGGTAAACCTTTTGGTCAACCGGGTTTCCATCCTTAGTCAAGTCAAGATGTCCACTAGTATGCATGGATGTTTTTATACATTTGCTTTCTTGCATGTTGAACTTCTTGAATAGATCCTTGGTATAATTTGTTTGTGAGACAAAGGTACCTTCCTTAGTTTGCTTGATTTGCAAGCCAAGGAAAAAATTGAGTTCACTCATCATAGACATCTCAAACTTCTCCGACATCGATCTTCCAAACTTTTCACTAAAATGAGGGTTAGTAGAACCAAATATGATATTGTCAACATAGATTTGGCATACAAATAATTCTCCATTAACCCTTTTAGTGAAGAGAGTAGAATCAATTTTCCCAATTTCAAAACCTTTCTAAATAAGAAACTTAGTTGAGCATTTATACCAACCTCTAGGGGCTTGTTTAAGACCATAAAGAGCTTTGTGAAGTTTGTAAACATGATTAGGTTTCTTGGGATTAACAAAGCTAGGAGGTTGTTTTACATAAACTTCTTCCTCAATTTCACCATTTATAAAAAAAACTTTTAATATCCATTTGGTATAAGGTGATATCATGGTGATTGGCATAAGAAAGTAAAATGTGAATGGACTCAAGTCTAGCAGCGAGGGCATATGTCTCACCATAGTCCATACCTTCGACTTGAGTGTAGCATTGAGCAATGACACGGGCCTTGTTCCATACCACTTTTCCATCATCATCTTGCTTATTCCGGAACACCCACTTTGTTCCAATGATGTTTTGATCATCGTTGGGCTTCTCAACCAATGTCCACACTTGGTTTCGCTCAAAGTTGTGTAGCTCTTTATGCATAGCATTTATCCAGTCCGGGTCCTCAAGGGCTTCTTCTACCTTCATATGTTCAATACTAGAGATGAATGAGTAATGTTCATAAAAGTTAGCCAAACGAGTTTTAGAGCGAGTGATTCTCCCGGTGTTGATGTCATCAAGGATTTGTTCAACGGGATGATTCTTTGAGACTCTTTCTCTAACTCATGAGAGCTTTTTCTTGGATTGTGGTGGAACATCCTCATTATCTTCTTCTTCTTCATTGTTGGTGGCGTCATTGTTCGCTTGTGGAGGTGGAGAAGGAGGTTGAGGTGGATCATCTCGTTGTACTTCCTCATTTGCTTCGCCTTTAGGTGTTCCACTTGTGGATGCCTCCAAGTCAACTTGGGGTTCACCTTGATGTGAAGTTGAGGCTTCCACTTGAATGGACGAAGTGCTCTCCTTCACCTCCATTGGACGGATCTTGCCAATAGGCTAATCCTAAATTGCTTCCGAGGGGTCTTTGTCTCCTACATCAATTAGCATTTGCTCTACTTGCGAGCCGTTAGATTTCATCAAACTTCACATCTACCATCTCTTCAACCTTTCGGGTGAAATTGTTGTAGACACGGTAAGTGTGAGAGTTTGAGCCGTAACCGAATAGAAAACCTTCATGAGATTTAGGAGGAAGTTTCAAATGACGATGCTTATCAAGAATGTAGCACTTTGAGCCAAATACTCGAAAGTATCCAACTTGGGGTTTGTTACCGATGAGTAGCTCGTATGTCGTTTTACTGCGAAGCTTGTGAAGATATATTCGATTTGTAGCATGACAAGTTGTCTTAACTGCTTCTGCCCAAAAGTGTCTTGGCGTCTTATATTCATCAAGCATCGTTTTCGCCATCTCAGTAAGAGTCCGGTTCTTCTTCTCGATAACTCCATTTTGTTGAGGTCTGTACGTAGCCGAGAACTCATGTGAAATACCTTCTTCTTCAAGAAAGGTATCCATATTAGCATTCTTGAACTCCATTCCATTATCGATCTGAACCTTCTTGATCTTCACTTCAAATTGATTTTGGGCATTCCTGGTGAAGTTCTTGAAGATCTTTTAAACCCGCGATTTGTCATCAAGAAAGAACACCCACGTAAATCTGGAAAAATCATCAACAATGACCAAATCAAAACAGTTACCACCAAGGCTCTTATAAGCATTGGGACCAAAAAGATCCATGTGAAGTAGCTCAAGTGATCTTCTTGCGGTCATGACGTTATTCACGGCATGACTTCATCCAACTTGTTTTCCTGCTTGGAAAGCACTATAGAGTCTATATATCCTTGTCAAATATAACATCTTTAACACCAGGGATATGGTCGCCTTTAATGAGTTTATCAAGATTTCGCGTGCCAACATGTCCTAACCTTCTATGCCATAACCAACCTTTAGAAGATTTAGCAATTAAACAAGTACGAGGTTGGCCTCTCTTAGTGAAATCAACAATTTATATATCACCTCTACGAATGCCGGTAAAGACCATATTATGATTATCTCGATGAAACACTTGGCAATATACTTCGATAAATAGAACATTGAAACCAAAGTTGGCTAGTCTAGATATGGAAAGAAGATTGTGACCAAGAGATTCAATGAGCATAACATTTTGGATAGAGCTATCATTGGATATGCCCACCTTACCAAGGCCAAGTACCTTACCCTTGGAGTTATCTCCGGAAGTCACATACTTGTGTGGAACATCATTTTTGGCAAGCTCACAGAACATGTATTTATCTCCGGTCATGTGATCGGTACATCCACTATCAAGAATCCACTCTTTTCCTCCAGATATGTAGTTCTGAAGATTTTCCATGAGACTAAGATTCCTCATAGTCTTCTCACATTCGATGTCGAATTCTTCCTCCTCATCATAATAGCCATGCTCAATATCATGATCATCATGTGTGTAATCATCACCTACTTTAGGTGATTTGTTAGATTTATGACCATGACAATGTGCAAGTTTATGAATTCTAATTGTTTTCGTGATGATGTTGCTAATGGTTCCAACATCACCCTTAGCACGCATAAGGTCACGGGGCTCGAATAGACCTTCATCAAACTAAGGATCACTAGGCTTCATTTTATAGAAAGCAATGGACTTATGAAGAATTTCACTGAGATTTTTCAAGAAATAATTTGGAAAGAGTTCCTCAAGATAATTCCATATAGTGTATGCACATCCAAAGTTTTGCAAGCAAACAAGCACATTTCTAGGCAATCCTCTAATGATAAGATTGACGGTCCTAAGATTGTGAACCATCACTACTGCAGGATGCTGCTAACGCGACACTACGATCAGAGACCCTTCGACGAAACTGTGTGCGATGCCATAATCACAAATGGTGGTGTAAAAAACCGATTAAAAAGGTGCAAAACGTTTGCGATGGAGGATGCATCAAACACGGTTCAGATTTTAGTTGCGTGTGTGATTCAGGGCATACGGTTCAATTCAATTAACCGTTTTCGATGAGGAGGAACAAAAGAAATGGGCAGCCAGATGAAGGCGTGTGCGATGTACAGCATACGGTTCACTCGGATAAACTGTTTGTGATTAGGCAACACAAAATAAATGGGCAGCTAGATGAAGGTGTGTGCGATATACATCATACGGTTCACTCGGATGAACTGTTTGTAATTAGGCAACACAAAAGAAACAGTCAGCCAGATCAAGGTGTGTGTGATTGAGGGCATACGCTTCAGAAGGATCAACTATTTGCGATTAGGCAACAGAACAGAAACGGGTAAGCCAGATCAAAGTGTCTGCGATTGATGGCATACACTTCACATGGATGAACTGTTTGCGATTAGCCACAACAAACTGAAACAGTTAGATAGATCAACGTGTGTGCGCTAGATGGGCACACCCATTCTAATTAAAATAAGCATGCGCGATGGTAATTACGAGCGCGCACAGTTGTTGGAACAAGACGTGTGCTGACATTGCCTATTGCGGTGCACCCTATGGTGCAAACGCCACGTACGCGGCCGAGAAGGTGTACGTGCCCACGTTACGCCTTCCGGGAATAGTGTTGCACTTATAACCGTCAGTAAATTTTGAGCATGCGTCCCGTCACAATTTTTTTAGAAGAACAGGGAGGCCGCGTCCCATCACATTCCGAATTGCAAACCTGTTCACACGGATCAAAACCTAAACGGTTCCCCACTTAGGAGCGTATTACTACGCGGTTATAAATACTACTACTCCAAGATGATGACTACACATTCCTCCTCAACTCCTCATCCACAAAAAGTCAAAAACAAACAAGTCATTCATCATCATTCCCTTGCGTCCGCCATGGCCAGCGTGAGTTCTAGGTCGAGAAATTGCCACCAGGGAGAGGCGTGCCTGGAAGCGGAAGCATGAGAGATGTCCCGCCTCGCCGCGAAAGCAGCGAACATGTCCCGCCGCACGGCCGTAGTAGCAGAGACGTCCCACGGTGCCGCCGAAGCAGCACGAAGGACCTGTCGCACCGTCGATGCAGCAGACTAGTCTGGCTGCGCCGCGAAAGCAGAAGAGATGTCCCGCCACGCCGCGAATGCAACAGAGATGTCCTCCCGCGCCGCGGCGGCTTGGGAAAATGTCTTGCGGGCAGGAGACAACTCTTATAGGCGCATGCGTACCCTCGTCCTTAGGTAGATGGATCAGATCTCCAGGTGGGTGAGGTTGCAGGATGACCTGAAATCCTCGTTTGAACAATCTACCGACGTCATCCGGCAACTAAATGAGAGCAATGCGAAGCTCCGGGCCGAGCGCGACCTGCTGAGGGCGAAGATCGTCGGAAGTGCGGAGTAGCAGGAGCAGACCACTGCCTTGTTGAAGAGGACCGACGTCATCGTCGAGAAACTTATGGACGAGAATGCCATGCTGCGCATCGAGCGCAGAAGGCTGGTGGAGGAATCCGTGGATGCTCTCAAGCAGCATCTTGAGGACAAGAAAGAGCTCGTCGCCGCTTGCTACGGAGACTAGTTCCTGCGACCTGCAGCAACGCATCAAGAAAGTATAGATCAGCGAGCCAGATCGTTGTCTTCCTTATTCTTTTACCCTTGTGTATTTCGGGCGTTGGCGCATGTGGCTTTGTTAATTATGTTTCTAAATACGTAAGACAATTATTATCCAATGGCATCGTCCTTATATTCATCATGCTTGCTATAAGTCGCAGTGTTTCCGGAGCGTTTCAGCGGTGTGTTTCCCCCGAAGAAGGTCAAGAAATCCTTCGTGAGATCCATGAAGGTGATTGTGGTCATCACGCCGGGTCAAAATCTTTGGTGGCCAAGGCGTTTCTTCACGGTTTTTACTGGTTGACGGCTCACGTTGATGCAGAAGATCTAGTCAGTAGATGTGATGGATGTCAAAAATTTGCACGACGAGCGCATGTGCCGGCTCAAGAGCTCCGGATGATTCCAATCACTTGGCCGTTTGCGGTCTGGGGGCTGGACATGGTGGGGCCTTTCAAAAGGTCCAAGGATAAAAAGACACATCTCTTGGTGGCAGTTGATAAGTTCACTAAGTGGGTTGAGGCGGAGCCATTGAGTAAGTGTGATGCGGCCACGGCGGTTCAGTTCATGAAAAAGGTGATCTTCCATTTTGGTTTTCCACACAGCATTATCACTGACAATGGCACTAATCTATCCCAAGGGGCTATGGAGGAGTTTTGTCAACGTGAACACATCCGGCTTGATGTTTCTTCTATAGCTCATCCTCAATCCAATGGTCAAGCTGAGAGAGCCAATCAGGAAATTTTGAAAGGTATAAGACCCCGGCTTATGGTTCCCTTACAGCGAACGCCGGGTTGTTGGGTAGAGGAATTACCCTCGGTGTTATGGAGTATCAACACCACACCTAACAGGTCGACAGGTTACACACATTTCTTCATGGTTTATGGAGCAAAAGAAGTGTTGCCTAGTGACATCCGTCATGACTCGCCCCGTGTGGCGGCTTATGTTGAAGCTAATAATGAGCAAGCAAGACAGGATGCACTTGACTTGTTGGATGAAGAAAGAGAATTAGCAGCGGCCCGGTCAGCAATTTATCAACAGGACCTGCGCCGATATCACAGCCGCCGGGTTAAGTCCAGGACTTTTCAGGAAGACGACTTGGTGCTCCGGCTCATCCAGGATCTATCAGATGCACACAAATTATCCCCACCTTGGGAAGGACCATTTGTGGTCAGTAAGAACTTAAACAACGGGTCATATTACCTCATTGACGTTCGAGAGCACACAGACTCACGTAAGTCGGAGGAGGAGACCCGTCGGCAGTGGAACATTGCTCAACTTCGGCCATACTACACCTGAGTTACTGGCTCTCATCATGTACATACTTTAACATTGTATATACCATGTTAAGCAATAAAGTAAGACCATCGGTCTCTTTTCTTTTCAAAGATTATGCATCTTTGTTATTTCTTATTTTTCAAATGACTATTAAGGAGCTGATCATATTTGAATCAAGTTTAACCTTTTGGTCCAGCTTATGATCATATTCGAATCTAGCTACAATCTCATGGTCACTTGGGGGCTTCTTGTTCAAACATAGGTCGTATTCGAACCAAAGAGAACATAGATGTCGTAACCCTGTTGATCGGCTCAAGGCCAAACTCACTTGGGGGCTTCTTGATCGTATTCGAATCACAGCTTAACCCCTTTTGAGTCCGACTTGGATCGTATTCGAATCAGGGTCGTTAAAAACCTCTCAAGGTCATTTGGGGGCTTCTTGTTCAAACATAGGTCGTATTCGAACCAAAGAGAACATAGCTGTCGGTACCCTCTTGATCGGTGCAACGCCAAAGCCACTATGGGCTATATGGTCGTATTCGAACCTTAGCTTAACCCCTTTGGTCCGGTTTACTGATCGTATTCGAATCAGAAACCCCCAATCTTTTGAATACAGGGTCAAATTATGCTTATTATCTGTTGCTTGCCTTTTAGTTTTTTGTTGTTTCAATATTACAAAAAATTAGCCTGGTCTTCTTCACCGGCTCGACTATTTGACAACACAGCCGCCCAGGTCATTCACACCAGCGGCTTATGGATCAAAAGGTGCAACCTACCAAGGTATAGTAATCATTGAGTATTCAAAAAAGCATTCGCTTCTCATAAAGATTGAATTGTCAAATTCATCGCCCAGGTTATTTAAACCGGCGGTCTAAGGATCAAAAGGGATAACGTGTGGTTATTACTTATGCGCACTTACCTGCTGCATTAACTAAAGAGTTAGTTTTAGCCCTTGTCCTTTATTTATATCTGTCTCTGGTTCTTAGTGTGGTAAACGTATTGGCTATAAATTGGGTGTTTTAACCCGTTTGGTTCTAAGCCGCCAAGCCAGTCTTTTCTTTGTATTTACAGGAACAGAATTCAAAACATTGCAGAAACAAACATTAAATACGATGCATACATTGGCATCAGGAAACACAGACTCACATAAAAGTGTTTTATGCACGATGGCATAAGCAAAGCATGCAGTATTTTCGCAACTAAGTTATTACAAGGCTTTATAAGCCCATGAAGATGATCATTGTTCCTCCCTCGCTGGTTCACCACCTTCTGTTGGCCGGAAGTTGGATCTTGACCAATCAAAACCATTCACGGCGACAAATTCAGCTTCGTCGTCGATCAGGCCGACCGGGTCAACTTCCGGGGCAAATGTGTCTTCTCTCACTGGTGGGATCAAATCTGTTACCTTGTATGAGGGAGTGGCCATCTTCTTATTCTCACTATCAAAACCCGGCTGGTATTTATCAACATTGGTATCATCTCCAAGGGTAGTTGCCTAAGGCCGGACTCCGTGCACGCAAGCCATGAAGTCATCCTGATCAAAAGGAGGCCCATCTTCCTTCACGGTGGGATAGCCTCTTGCCACATCCGCCGGGTCTAAGTCTGGCACCCAAGCCTTGGAGCATCTCAGGGCAGTCAAAGCTCCGGCTCGCGCGCAGGAGCGTTTTACTTCTTGAAACCTGTCAGGAAGGATGGACAGTTTCTTCAGGACGTCGCTGAGCCGGTTGGGTCCTTGATTAGTAGGAGAGATGGCGGCCAAAGCCCGCTGTGCGCCAATATACAGTTGTTCAACCAACGTATATACTGCCTTCAGTTTAATCAACGGGTCTTGGCTCAGATTTTTGCTTCGAGGACCTGCATAAATTTTACACGCAAAGTCAGTTGGCGGATTATACTCCGGATCAGCAAACAGCACACAAAAGTTAAAATCAGACAGCTTACCAAAGATAGCAGCTACCATTTGAGACACCCGGCCCTTTAACATGTTCAACTCTGTTGAAATCTCTTCAAAGGCGTTTTCGGCTTTCTCGGCATGTTGGGTCAAAAGTGTTTTTTCTTCTTCCCAAGTTTTCTTCTTGGCAGCGAAGCTGGTCTTCAAATTCTCCGTTGCAGATAGACTTATTTGCAGTTTGGAGTTAGCAGATTTGATTTTTGCCTCCTGACTCACTAGCCGGGTCTTCACATCAGTCAATTGAGAGTTCAATTCAGATAAGGCATTCTGCAAAACATTCAAATGAGTCAAGATTTGGTTTCAAATTCAAAAATCAAGATTCAAGTCTCAAGTACTTTACAAAAAACCACTTGACACTTGGGGGCTAATGTATGCCAAATCAAATTTCTACGACTCTGCAGACATATTTAAGTCCCAAGTACCTTACAAAGTAACATCACTTGGCACTTGGGGGCTAATGTATGCAGTTCAGCAAGTTTTTCAAGGGTTAAGCCGGAATATTAAGTCTTTTGAATACAGAACCAAACAATTTAAAGTACCGATTCATTTATTAGCAAAATGAACCGGCCCTTGGGGACTACAGGTGAAGCTTTGATCTATTAAAGTCAAGAAAAATTTCAAAGGTAAAGGTCTCAGCCTATATTTTAAAGTCTACGGGTCATTCCGGTTCTCTCATAATCTGAAGACTTGGGGGCTGAAGGAATACAAATAAGCCGAAAAAACGTACCTCATATTTTAACTGCAGCTGTTTGACCATTTCAATCTCAGAGTCACGACTGGAGTGTACATGGTTGAGATAGCCGGATAAAATGTCATTGGCATTGAGATGGTCATAGTTGGCAATGTCAAAGCAAACTTTTTGCCTCTCCAAAGCCTCTTGTTTTGCTGTACACCGAGCCAGCACGGTTGGGTTCCCCGGTTCAATGAAGCGGCTCCCAGTAATCCGAACATCTGGTGCAGACGAAGACGGCGGGTTGGCTGAGCTTGACGGTCCGGTTGTGGAAGGGTTCACAGTGGTCTCGTCAAATGACGGCTCAGGAGGATGGAGAAGACGGTCTCAGTGTCAACAGGCGAGTCTTCTGGAGCATCAGTTAATGGAGAAGATGGCCTAGTCGGGTCAGATGCCAGCACCGGCGGGTCTTCCGCCGGCTTAGCTGCCTTCACTTTCTTGGATTTATCTTGGCCACTAAGAAAAAATGTTGCAGGGTTGTCACTATAAAGACACAATTGAACAAACCTGAAAGAAAGGAGGATTTCTGATTACCCGGGAGTAGTCTTGAAAGCTGGGAATTGCGTCTGCGATGAGTCACCAGAAGAGCGAGACACCTCCTAAAAGGATAAAATAGAGTTAAAATAAATACAAGGAGAAGGATCATTAAACAGAATTAAAGACAGAAATAAGTAAACCTCATTCGGACGTTTCTAAGGAGTTTGTTGAAGAACGACAGTCGGTTCATCTTGAATCCCAGCTTGGCGGTGGCTTTCATGTTGCTGCTTTTTCAAACGAAAGTTGGGATCCAAGTAAGCTAAAGGGTTAGAAAACCTTACTTTACGGATCACTCGTCGAACTTTGTGTCTTGGTAAGGGCTCTGAGTCAGAGGAAATGATAGGTGCCTCTGCTTCCCCGGCCTGACTGGCCCAGTGTCATCCTGGTAATGATCAGTGTCAATAAGATTGTTAAAAAATTGGCCAAGGGAATCAAGGGCTACCTCCGAGTCAGATGTATCATCAAGCTTCATCAGGTCTTCAGCAGTACTCTTTTTTTTCTTTTTTGACCTCCAGGTCGTTTTCTTGGCATTTATGGCGGCGGCTTTCGCTTTCTTCGCCGCCTTGTGGTCATACTTAACTTTCCAGAAGTCAGAATTGGCCTGCAGACAGGTAAAAACAAGGTAAAGAGTCAGGCAAGTATTAAAACAATACGGCTGGAGGAATACAAAAAAGATAAATCATGACATCCTTACTTCTGGAACTGGGTTAAGCTGACAGAAGGGTTTTAACCCAACGACACTGCAATCTTCATATTTCCCGTTCACCAGAAGAGTTGACATTGAGACAATATCTTCCTCTGTCAATTGAACGGGGCTGTGACGAAGGGAGTCATCCAGGCCTCCACCATACTCATACATCAGCTTTGACCGGCGGCTCAAAGGGATGACCCGCCATGAGATCCAGCAGTGAGTCAGATCAACTCCAGTTAACCCGTTCCCCAACAGAGCGTTGATCCTTTTGATGGATGGAAGCAGCCTCTTGCGTTCAGCGACAGTCAGCTTATCAGGAAGCGTGAACTTGGAGTCAAGGCGATCAGGGCGATAACCCGGTAGGGGCTTCTCGTTTGCTGGAGAAGTATCCTGGCAGTAGAACCAAGTCTGGTTCCAGTCCTTTGGGTGGCTTGGTAAGACAATAAGGGGAAAGACGGCACCCTGTCGGCACTGGATTGATATACCTCCAAGTTCTAAACTAAGGCCGTTGGTGCACTCATTCTGCCGGGTCGGCTCTTGTTGAAGATATACCTCACAGAGCACTTGGAAGTTACAGATGTTAGATATGGAGTTGGGCCTGATATCTTGAGGGTGGAGTTTGAAAAAATGGAGGACCTCTCTGAAGAACTTTGAGCCGGGCGGTGAGAATCCACGGTTCATATGGTCAGTAAAAACAATCACCTCACCATCTCTCAGATTGGGCTGTTCTTCTTCCGAGTCAGGGGCATGATAAGACATGACGGCTTTTGATGGCAGAAATCCTATGATGAAGAAATCTTTTAAACGTTCCTCAGTTATGTTTGAGGGGACCCAGTTACAGATGGTTGGTGTCTTTGATGACATGATGTGCAAGGAACTAAAAAGAAAAGCAACATGTCGATTCAGTTTTACGGTGAGGTTAACAGTTAAAGGATGAAGATGCAAAGCAAGTAATGACGGCTTAACTAAGGGCTAATGACATATAAGGAAAAGAAATCCGGTGCGGTAAGCCGCCATGACTACAGATTCTTTCAGAAAGAGGATCTAGCTAAGTGTTGGGACAAACAAGTTTCCCAAAATGTTTGATATTATTTCAGATCAAATGGATGTTCAAAATGAAAAAAATTCTAGACCTAAAAATACAGTCCAGATGAGTTCATTAGATCTAAATATAGCTCTTGTACCAGAAAAAGGGGTCTGCTAGTGTCAAAAGGAGGCACCAAACAACTACTACATGAACATACGTCTCTTTTGGATCAGAAAGAGGAGACAGTGGAAGAACTATGAAGAACTATGATGAACTGCGAAGAACATGCAGAAGCTTGGAAACTCTAATGAAGATCTAAGACACGAAGAAAAGAAGGCTTACGTTTGCAGGTCTACTGCGGAGGTCGCCGCGGGTTTCTCTGGATCGGTTCAGGTCGATGCAGCGGCCAGAGTCGGCGACGGAGATGAGGCGCGGCGGTGGTGAAGCTCGAGCAGTGAGCAGAGTTGCGAGAGGAAGAAGACGGAGAGAGAGAGAAGAATGAGGAAGGCCGGGGAGAGCCTATTTATAAGGGAAAAGGTGAACAGACAGGCACGAAAATCAAGGAAGAGCCGAATAAATGGTTATCCAGCTATACAGGCGCCTCGATTCTCGGGAAACATTAAAGATAAAAGATCCGTTGGAGGATGATGTCATGAAAGTTTTTTGCGTTTCCAAGAGATGACGTTGCGGCGGGTTACAAGGAAATTTCGGTAAAGATAAGAAGATGGATTTTTTACTAAGTATAGAAGATTGACAAAGAACAAAGTTCATGGTCAACCTGGGGCCTAATGTTGGGGATATTACTATCAGTTGAGACCCGCCCAGGAGGGGCCGGATCAACCCCAATGGCGGGTTACGCAAGAAGCCCAGTAAACATCCAAGATTGTAGTTTATTAAGTATTATAGAAGGCCCAAGGGCCTGAAGGCGGTTTAAGGCCTGGTATTATGAACCGCCATATGTAAGGAAAGACTTGTAAAGAAAGGCATGTAAAGGAAGTCACCGAGCCGGATACGGTTATGAGCCGACCGGGACTCTGTAGGCCACCAGGCGTCAACCCATGTATATAAGGAGACGACCCGGTGGCGGCTTAGGGCAAGAAACAACAAATCGATAACCAAGCCAGCGAGTTGAGCCTCTTGGAGATCGAAACCCTAGCAATACCAAACCCAACTAGACGTAGGCTTTTACCTTCATCGTAAGGGGCCGAACTAGTATAAAAACTCTCTCGTGTCCCTTGTCCCGATTAACCCCTTTAAGCTTCCTAGTGTGATGGCCCTACGACTAAGTCCTTGCTCTAGGACATCTGCCGTGACAATTCCACAACACGATGCTATATAGGTCCGTCGGATTTTACATCAAGATCCGTGCAAAACTTTCTTTTCAGATTTTCATTTTTCTCTCTTAAATCTCAGTCCAGTGAGACATATAGCCACGCCGTAGAATAGGTGCTCAGGCGCCATTAATGGAGACGTTGGGAGGGAGGCGCGCGGCGGGTAGCGGTCAAAGGGCTCTCCTCCCGATGAGCATGCGTAGGGGTCTGATCGCATGCCTCCCGTACTCAAATAGCTACCCCGCACGGCACCTCCTAGCCAATAAAAAAAGAGGACACGTGGCCGCATGTAATTTATAAGTCGAACGCCCACGGTTTCAATAATACTTGTGTTTCCGATTTGTAACGTGACAGCACTTGTTCCAAAATGACTTTGTTGATTGTTAATGTGTGCGCCTTCACAAATCGGACAGAAAAATTACCACAGCATGTTGGTGCCATGTCATGAGACCATGCCAAGTTTCATGATTTTCAGGCGTGTTTTGGAATTATAGGAATTAAAAAACCAAGTTTCTCAATCTTTTCGGCCGAGCAACGATGCCCAGATGTTTGAATTTCACTCACATCTCTTGCATGGGACCTAGAAATTCACCCAAGGACACACATGTGATTTTTCAAACAACTTTGGTGCACTCGAGCCTGTGCTTGTAGTTCAATTTGAATTATGCACATTAAATGCCCAAAAACTCAATTAATGTATAAAAAAAGCCAAACAAACACGGAATGATTCCAAAATTTAGCACGATACTTCTATTTGATCTAATATGGCTGTGTAAAAAAATTAAGGCGGGAGAAGGCAGTTTACGTATGTCGTTTCGCACACGGAGGTGACATGTTCCTTCTCGGAACCATGAGTCTTCTTGAGGGAAGCTCCGGTTTGCAAGAAGCTTACACCAAAGCTTGTCCCAATTCGGCCAAAAAAATTACTGCAGCATGTTTGTTCCATGTCATGACACCATGCCAAGTTTCATGATTTTCAGGCGTGTTTTGGAATTATAGTAATTAAAAAACCAAGTTTCTCAATCTTTCTGACCGAGCCACGACGCCCAGATGTTTGAATTTCACTCCCATCTCTTGCATGGAACCTAGAAATTCATCCAAGGACACACATGTGATTTTTCAAACAACTTTGGTGCATTGGAGCCTGTGCTTGTAGTTCAAATTTGAATTATGCATATTAAATGCCTAGAAACTCAATTAATGTATAAAAAGGCCAAACGAATCCGGAATAATTCCAAAATTTAGCATGGTACTTCTATTTGGTCTAATCTGACTGTGTAAAAAATTAAGGCAGGAGAAGGCAGTGTACGTATGTCGTTTCACACAAGGAGGTGACACGTTCCCTCTCGGAACCACAAGCGTTCTTGAGGGAATCTCCGGTTTGCAAGAAGCTTACACCAAAACTTGTCCCAATTCGGCCAAAGAAATTACTGCAGCATGTTGGTGCCATGTCATGACACCATACCAAGTTTCATGATTTTCAGGTGTGTTTTGAATTTACAGGAATTAAAAAAACCAAGTTTCTCAATCTTTCTGGTCGAGCCACGACGCCCAGATGTTTGAATTTCACTCCCATCTCTTGCATTGGACCTAGAAATTCACCCAAGGACACACATGTGATTTTTCAAACAATTTTGGTGCACTGGAGTGTGTGCTAGTAGTTCAAATTTAATTTATGCATATTAAATGCGCAGAAACTCAATTAATGTATAAAAAGGCCTAATGAACACAGAATAATTCCAAAATTTAGCATGATACTTCTGTCTAATCTGTTAGTGTACAAAAATTAAGGTCGAAGAAGGCAGTGTACGTATGTCGTTTCGCACATGGAGGTGACATGTTCTCTCTCAGAACCAGGAGCCTTCTTGAGGGAAGCTCCAGTTTGCAAGAAGCTTACACCAAAGCTTGTCCCAATTCGGCCAAAAAAATTACAGCAGCATGTTGGTGCCATGTCATGACACCATGCCAAGTTTCATGATTTTCAGGCGTGTTTTGGAATTACAGGAATTAAGAAATCAAGTTTCTCAATCTTTCCGGCCGACCCACGACGCCCAAATGTTTGAATTTCACTCACATCTCTTGCATGGGACCTAGAAATTCACCCAAGGACACACATGTGATTTTTCAAACAACTTTGGTGCACTGGAGCATGTGCTTGTAGTTCAAATTTGAATTATGCACATTACATGCCTAGAAATTCAATTAATGTATAAAAAAGACCAAACGAATACGGAATAATTCCAAAATTTAGCACGATACTTCTATTTGGTCTAATCTGCCGGTGTACAAATATTAAGGCGGGAGAAGGCAGTGTACGTATGTAGTTTTGCACACGGAGGTGACACGTTCCCTCTCAGAACCACGAGCCTTCTTGAGGGAAGCTCCGGTTTGCAAGAAGCTTACACCAAAACTTGTCCCAATTCGGCCAAAAACTTTACCGCAGCTTGTTGGTGCCATGTCATGACACCATGTGAAGTTTCATGATTTTCAGCCGTGTTTTGGATTTATAAGAATTAAAAAAATAAGTTTCTCAATCATTTCGGCCGATCCATGATGCCTAGATGTTTGAATTTTATTCCCATTTTTTGCATGGGACCTATAAATTCACCCAAAGACACACATGTGATTTTTCAGCAAACTTTGGTGCGTTGGAGCATGTGCTTGTAGTTCAAATTTGAATTATGCACATTAAATGCCCAAAAACTCAATTAATGCATAAAAATGCCAAACGAACCCGAAATAATTCTAAATTTAAACACGACACTCATGTACTAGTTGCATGTTCATTGTACGTAAATGTTCTAGCAATTCAAACACCATCCTTTCCCTCCGTAACATCACTTTATCTTTCAAAACATAATGAAAAAATCAGGTATACCACAAACAGTTTACTAAAAAGAATCGTGTGGGATGCGATATAAAATATCTTGGGGCACCGTCTTGTCTGGCTTACGCAGGAAGCTTCATCATCTACAGTCCACCGCCCTTGCTTGAACCACACTTGCACGCCAGTTTCTCGCGACACCGAGCGAAATTTTTTTGCCACCGCGGAAATATCTATCTCCCCGCCCCCTCCCTCCTACCAAAAGCCACATTTCCACTGTTCCTCCTTGCTTTCCAAATTCAAACCTTCACTGTTGCTTACTGGCAACTCAGCCTCCTCGCCGGTGACCCTTCTTCTTGCAGCGCCGCCTCCTCGCCAGCTACCCTTCTTCTTGCAGCGCCGCCTCCTCGCCACCGGCCCTTCTTCTTGCAGCGCTGCCTCCTCGCCGGCGACCCTTCTTCTTGCTGCGCGGCCTCCTCACCGCCGACCCTTCTTCTTGCTGCGCAGCCTCCTCGTCGCCGACCCTTCTTCTTGTTGCACGGCCTCGTCGATATGGTCAGGTAATCCTCACCCCACCCACACCATCCTCCTCCTTTCCCGTCCCACATGCCCCGACTGACGAAGCGACACCTTCCACCGAAATCACTGCCCCCCTCCTCCAATTAAGCGCCGCTCACAGCCATTTTACACGCAGTATAACATGGAGCTGGGTAGCATGCGACCGCACACGCGAACGAGGTCGCTATGGCTGCCATGCGTGTCGACCGCCAGATCTTGGAGGAGCACCTCGTCTTCGAGGCCACCGTCAACACCGCCACACGGTTGTCTACTTTAAAATACAGTTCGTGATTTTTTCTCGAGGCCTTTGTTAACTGCCTTATCTTTTAGTACATGTTTCTATTCTGCAATGTTGTGCTCAGTTAACTATTTTGGTTTATTTGGTCTGCTGTCCATTTAACTGTTTGGTTCAGTTCTGCAATTTGATTTTCATTTGTTGTGGGTACAATTTTGTATTGTTATGCATGTGACACCAATCGAATTTGGTTGTACTCAATACATATTCTACTGATAGTATGGCAACTCTCAGTTAACCTGATCAAGATCTTCCTTATGTGTGTTGCAGGGAAATAATGGGAGACACTACGATTTACCATCAAGGTTTGTTCAAGCAGGGTCCTTTGGCTAATAGCACATTATTGTGCAGTTGCAGGAATCATTCTAATATTTAGGTTTCTTACAATTTAGTCTTGCACATGTAGGTCCTGCTGTGAGAGGCTTAGACTCATTGTTCGACCCATTTTGCATATGAGGAAATGAGATGTCCATGAATATCGGTCAAGTCAAGAAACTCAGAAAGATTGTTAGGATGAAGAAACTTACGACGAATAACAGCAAGATCTTTGTTTGCACAATGAAGAAGACATCAGTCAACTATAGGATGGTACTAACTCTTTTACCTTGTTTTTACCCCTTGCGCCATTTCAAAATTTACAACAGCGATTTATGCATAGCTTTGTTTTCAGTACTTTTCAAAGAAGTTCACTGATGATTACCTCTCAAACCACCTGCATGGTCAAGAGGCGAGGAAGGTATTCATTCAACATCCACGGTACAATATTGAAGTCTTGCTGAAGAGGATGAAGGTTGGGTGGGCAATTATCCATAGCCACTGGCCTAAAGTTGCAAGGACATTCAACATCACTAAAGGCTCAATATTTGCCTTCTGCTTCTATAGTTTCCCAGATGAGATTCATCGGTCTTACCATGTATGATGCTACTTTCCAAAGGTTTTTGATGTTGCATGTGAAACTTGGTGCTGTTGTGTAATGGCGTAACTGAGTGCCGAAGCTATCTGATGTAATTCGATTATGAAATCCTGGTTGCTTTTATATGGATATGAAATATCTGGCATGTTTTATAAGAAATATCAGTTTGATTAGTACATGGATTATCAATAATAGGCTAATTACCCTGCTTATTGGGGTTTTCTATTGCAAACGGTTACTCAGACAGCACTGTGGGCGACAAACTCAAACAACTCGCACGGTTTCTAGAAAGTAGGCGTGTTCGATCAACTAACAATCACACATGGCTTCCAGCAGCGAACTGTTTGCGTTAGACCACCTTGCACAAACGTTTCCACACAAAGAATTGTGTGTGATATACATACCTACGGAAATGTTTTTCTAGGATTCACCGTGGGGATGTACATACCTATGGAAATGATTTTCTGGGATTCACAGTGTGGGATGTGCGTACCTACGGAAATGATTTTCTGGGATTCACTGTGTGGGGTGTACATACCTACGAAAATGATTTTCTCGGATTACCGTGTGGGATGTACATACCTATGGAAATGATTGGGTTTCGATGCCTCGCCCGATCGCACACGGCCCCAGCATGGGTCCTAGGAGGCCTATCCCCGATGATTTCTGGGTCGTGTGGGAAGGACACCCTATCGCACACACTCACTTGGCAACGGTTCCAAATGTCGTCGCGGAAAGGGGTTAAAAACCATTTGTTTAGGACGTCGTTGTACCAGTGCATGTCAAGATACTCATCCGGGGTAGGATGCTAATGATCAATGGGAGGCACATAAGGGCTAAGAATATACTTGCTCAAATTGTATTCATTAAAGATCTCAAGCATTTCATTTCTCCAAGAATCATAAAACTCCCCATCAAGAATAGGCACTCTATGTCTAATACTCCCGAACGTAGACTCATCTATCTTCCTCCAATGGTGATTAAACCAAAGCAATGGAGACCAAAGCTCTTATACCAATTGGAAGATCGAGAAGAGGGGTCCAGGGGGGTGATTAGACGCTTAACAAGTAAAAGTGGCAGTTTTTAGATTCTTCAAGTTAAGGTTGAGTTTAGCGCATATTAATTGGCACACAATACATTTTACACAAGCATAGCAAGAGTATGGGCAGCGGAAAGAGTAAAGCATGCTAAATGCAAGAATGTAAAGGGATGGGAATTGGAGAGTGCAAACGCAATGGAGACGTTGGAATGTAGGTTTTGAACATATTTGGATAGAGAAAGTGGTTGAGGGTTTTGGAGCAATATCACTAAGCACTTAAGCAAATACATCATAATCAAAACCTCATCCCGTTTTAATAGTATTGGCTTTCCTATGGACTCAATGTGATCTTGGATCACCAAATCTAAAATGCAGAGTCTTGAGCTTTTGCCAATCCATGTCCTTAGCATTTTGAAGGGGGTTCACATCCTCTTGTCCTTGCCATGCCACTGTTGAACTTGTCTGAAATATACTAGATAAAAATATTGGTCCAGCAAGAGATATGTTGATATTAATTACCAAAACCACCAAGGGATCACTTGTGCTTTCACTACCCCTTCTGTCACTGGGTGAGGACACCGCAAGATTGGACCCGTTACCAAGCACCTCTCCCACTGAAAATAAATCAATCTAGTTGGCCAAACCAAAGGGATAGATCAGAGAGAAATACAAAGCTATAACAATCATGCATAATAAAGTTCAGAAAAGACTCAATTACTTTCAATGAATAATCTGGTCATAAATCCACAGTTCATCGGATCCCAACAAACAGACCGCAAAATAAGATTACATCGGATAGAACTCAAGAAGACCGAGGAGGACATTGTATTGAAGATCAAAGAGAGAGAAGAAGCCATCTAGCTACTAGCTATGGACCCGTATGTCTGTGGTAAATTACCCACGCATCATCGGAAGGCAGGAAGGATGATGTAGAAGCCCTCCGTGATTGATTCCCCCTCCGCAAAAGTACCGGAAAAGGCCTCCATATGGGATCGCGAAAGAATAGAAGCTTGTGGTGGCGTAAAAAGTGTTTTGGGTGGCTCTCTCTTGGTTCGGAAATATATGTGAATTCATAGAGGTGGAATTAGGTCAAACAAAGTTGCATGGGGCCCACGAGCTTAGGGCGTGACCTGTGAGCTCGTGGCTCTCTCGTAGCTCTTCTGGCCTCATCCTGAACCTTCTAGGGTCCCTTCTGGTCCAGAAAAAATCACCGTAAAGTTTCGTCATGTTTGGACTTTGTTTGGTATTGATTTTCTGAAAAGCTAAAAACAAGCAAAAAAACAGGAACTGACACTAGGCACTAGGTTAATAGGTTAGTCCAAAAAAATGATATGAAATAGCATATAAAGCATCCAAGATTAATAGGTTAGTCCCAAAAATTGTAGATACATTGGAGACGTACCAAGCATCCTCAAAGGCTCGAGGTCTTTATGAGCAAGCAAGTCGGATGCACCCCCACTTAGTGCATAGGAGAGCTTTCACATATTCATAGCTCTATGTGCATCCTAGTTGCATGGAGATCCCTACTCCTTGCATTGACATCGATCATAAGGTCATCTCCATTGCCTAATGGTCAGCTGCATTGACTCAAGACTTTCTTCATTTTTGACTTCTCGAAAACCCAACCATTATTATATTTTTCCCTTAAGTGTGAGGCATAGGTTTGCCCTCGGTGTTGTATAAGTAGTTGATCAGTTAAATAATACAGTCAGACGATCTTGCTATTGTACCTTGTATGCCTCTAGTTGGTGTTTTTGAAGTGATCGTTGATGCATGGTTTCTTTTGTCTTTGATCATCATTGATGTGTTCCTAACATAATTTTGACCTTCTCTCTAGACCTTTGGCAATGGGAATTTGGGCTCCACAAAAATATTTTCCTCTTTCTCGACCTCCATGCCAATGGAACTAAATGGATAGCTTGTATCACTCCCTTGCTGGTTAATTTTTGCATGCTTGCACAATGAACATGGATATCACTTTTGGGGTTTGGTTCAATGTAAGCTTTAGAATTGGTAGCGTTGTGTGTGTCAGTGTGGTAAATCTTGGCGATTCCTTTGGTTTTTTTTTCCATAAGATTCAACCATGATACGACCAGTTCCAGTCGTACCGATGACAAGGACGACATACAAGCTGTCTTCAATGTCCGAATTCCCGCAAACTGGCACCAACCCCGTAGGAGGTTTGCTGGCGTCCGAACCTCCGCCACGTACGCGTCAAGAAACGCGGTCCCACACAAAAAACTCTCCAGTATGACCGCTCCAACCATCCCTCCGCAAAGAGGCGCCACATTCATGTCGGTTCAGAGTGGACATGACTGGTCTACAGTATGTTGGGCATTGAGGCGCGACAGCCAAGAGCACCACCACGCCACATCTGCTCGCATGCTCTCCATTCGCGTTCAATGTCAGCTCAGAGTGACGCGACCGGACTGGGTGACGGGACGGCTTCCTACGACATTACAGTCGGTTGCTTGCATGTTCACCTACTCGGCATTGAACATGCGCGATGGCCGAGAAACCCACTCTGGGCGCCCACATTCAAACCGGCACTTCACCTAGATGGCACCCAATATATAAGCATGGTCGCGCATTGCAGAAACCGCCTTCGCTTCCATTCGTCCTCTGCTCACAACCTTCCTCCCTTCGATGCAATGACGGCGAGCGGCAACGAGATGTGCAAGTGTATCGCGTCGGCGCAGAAGCACGAAACGGCGGGCCCTTGCAAAAGGCTAGAAGGCCCGATGTGCGCGTCGCATACATGCTAGGCTGTCATTGAGTTCGCTAGAGGAGAGTTCGAAGGATGACAACCGAAAATTGGAGGAAGCGTCCAACAACGAGTTTGAGTCCACGCCGGTTGCCGGCTTCGCCATGGCGCATGTGCGGGTACACATCGGGGCCGTCGTAGCAAAGGACAGGAGCGGGAGCAGCCTACGCCGCCGGTCTCCACGTTTAGAGCTACAGGATGAGAAGCAATAGAATCTGCAACTCGTCGAGCAGCACTGACTTGTGGAGGGCCAGGTCAAGGGCGAGCGGGTACACATGTAGTAGAGAATCCAACCTTCATGGATGAGCAGTCCATGTGTAGCGCCTGCGCCATCCGCTGTGAGTGGTGGCGGCTGCACGTCATGGAGGCTGTGAGTGGTGGCGGCTGCACGTCATGGAGGCAGAGCGTGACCCCCTGTTCGAGGAGCTTGCAGCGGAGGCGATCGCAGACGGGAACGCTGCTCATGTCGACAACTCTGCATCGTTTCGCCAGGCCGCAACTACCACTAAGCCGGGCCGTCACGTCTATCGTGGACCTCACCTCGACGGGCGACGTCCATGACCACGACACTGATGAAAAGTAGGATGTGGAAGACGAAACCATCCATGGTCAGGTAATAGTAGGACGTGGGACATCAAAAAAATTGTCATACTCGCTTTTATTTAATGTAATATGTCAAATTTCTTATTAATTTGATCCAATTTAAATAAAAATTATCCAGTTTGTATGAAATTCATCCTTTTTGTTCAATTTACATTCAAAATACACGCAAATGTTTGAAGGCACGACGTTGGATGCCCAACAACCATATCCATGTCCGTGAACACGCAGACGTTTGAAATACACACGGAGTGGCCAACATCGGTCGAGACGCAACCATTATACTCTAGTTGGGCACTACTTCCTCTATCCTATAATATAAGATGTTTTTGCAAGCTAACATAGCTTGTAAAAACGTCTTATATTGTGGGAGGGAGGAAGTAGTTCCCAACTAGTCTCGTAGTATCGCAGTATCACCTACGGACCGGTAGCACCTGATATTTTTCCCGTTGGGCAAAGTCCTAAGTTGTTGTCGTTGCATGTGTAGTGTTGTAAAGCCGAAAAGTGATGTGCTGGCCGCTCGGCTCTTCCTCTCTTACAGGAAAAAAGGTACACATCTCCATGGTGTATTCTACTCCCTCCTTACGCACTTTTAAATATAAGCCCTTTTAGAGATTTCAATATATACTGTATATGGAGCAAAATGAGTTTATCTACACTTTAAAATACGTCCATATACATCAATATGTAGTTTGTATTGAAATCTCTAAAAAAAAGTCTTACATTTAGAAACGGAGGAAGTACAAGAGAAAAGAACATCGATAATTTGTTGTTGTGTTGATCCTAACGTTGGATATATATAAATCCTATAGAATGAAGAAACATCACTCTAGAAAAGAATGAAGAAACGTCACCTGGGCATTTAAAATATGGAAACTCACTTTAATCCACAGATGAAGCATTCATGTGCAAGTTCCAACAGATAATTATCCGATGCATATCAAAGTATCAGGCAGTTAGAACTGAAAAGAAAAAACAACCAGCAGCAAGCAACAATGGCTAGCCTACCACAAATACTGTCTCTTTAATTCTTCTCCTACCCAATGATGAACATACGTTGGCGGGCTACGAACTGCCGCAAGGAAGGCAATAACCTGCCAACCTGGGCAACCAAGCAGCTCAGCACCATATCTGACCAAGCCCAGCACATGCGCTGTTGCATACTGACTAATTTGTACACCTACAACAAAATGCTCACCAACGATAAGTAAAGTGCAAGACTGACTAAAATCAAGCAGATCGCTTTGGATGAAGCCACATCACTGAAGGCGAATCATGCTGGTGCGGGGACGGGGATTTCAGTGGCAGCAGGGCTGCTTATTGCATCATATGATCGGCAGACGAAACAGTGCGCATGTGTGTGTCACTTCCATTCGGTTCTGCTGATGAATCCATATCGGCTGTATCTGGGATCGTGAGGGTTCAAACAAGATAAAATGGCATAAGCAAGGGGCATTCTAGCCAGATGTTTACAAACAAGCCAACAAAAGGAAATAATACTCACCAGATGCAGATTCACTAGGCTGGCTTGTAAACGAGGAGCTTCTTCCCAGACCTGCATATGTTTATGTTTGCGTCAGCTGTTGCAAGTAAGGAATGAAACTAACAAAGTGAAGGCAGTATAACAATCTGACATAATGTGCACATGCACTGATGTAGTGCATAGTAACATATACGGTGGCAACACATGATAAATATGAAAATGTAGCTGTGCTAAAAAAACAATCCAACAGGTAATCAAAATCAACAGAAATGGTAAAGTGGACTGAAAAACAGCAATTACTACCGAGCTGAAAGGAGCAAAACTAAGCAATGAGCAGTTCCTATTTCTACCATTGAGCTAATCTGGGAAAGATAGACCCATTTTCAGCATTGATGTAAAGGGGGGTTGGCAAGTATAAACACCAAGTACAGCTATCTAAAAGCAGAGTTTTTGTTTTTCAATGAATTAGCCGGTATATGGAAGAAAAAATCACCCAATATTTGCTCGTAAACTATTTTAAGAAAAGGAAAACAAAACAGGAATCTCACCATAACATCTTCTGGGAACAAATAGCAAAATAAAGGTTAAAAGAAACTGTGTGCTTTAGGGAGGGAGGCGAGGTGTATCAGCCAGTTATAGTGAACTAAGCAAATCATCTGAAATGACTAATGATTACAAGGAAACAAACCTGCAGACTGACGCAAACCTTTCACAGCTTCGAAGTTCTTGTATGTATAGCCCACAAAGCTAAGGTCTTTAGAATTAGGAATCATCTGCAATAATGTTTCAAAAAAATGACGAAGAGCTTCGGAGTAAATAAAGAAATGATGGCATGTAGTCTGTTACAAAGGTTGAAATGATGCCTATCCATGGACATCTAAATGTGACCACTGATGAAGATGATTGAGTAACTTGAAGTGTAAAACAAAGGTTTGTAGTTTATTACAAGACAGAAATTGATCCTAGGCATGGACATTAAAAAGTGAAAGAAAAAGAACCCACCCCATCCCACATAGATAAATCATGATTGGCTAGATAGCTACAATAATCATTGCAAAGACTAAAACTCTGCCTTCATGAAAAATGTTTTGCAGTTGCAACACATTCTATGGCAAATTTTGGGGGGCACATACATCATGAAATAAGAAACCGAATAGTTTGGTGATTCTACACGGTCCGTTACTCCTAAGCAGTACTGACAACAATCCAATGGTTGCAGGATAATAAATCACTTAATTAGTAGAGCTGGAGTGGGTAGGGTGATGGATAATCTTGATACAGACATATTTTTTTGAGAAAACGCAAAAGGCTTGCATTTCTTTGTATTGAAAAGATAAGAGTTTGTTACAGCCTCCTAGAAGGAATGATTACAGGCATGAATCAGTGTACGTCCCAGGTTTGAGGGGGGATGGCACGCAGGGCACGGGCTCCAGCCGTTGCCCAAAGTTTGGCTTCGTCTTTGATCCGTGCGGTCAGAGCGTTGGTCGATGGGGTTGCGCCATTGAACACGCAGTCGTTGCGATGCTTCCAGGTCATCCAAGGGATCAGCAGGGTTGCGGTGGCAAGGCCTTTTTGCATGGGTTGCGGTGTGTTTCGCCGCGCCGAGTTCCACCACTCTGATAGGGATCCCTCGGTGGAGGGCACGCTGCAAGTCAAGCGCAGCCAAGACAATATCTTGTGCCATACTTGCTTGGAGAAGGGGCATTCCAGCATTAGGTGCTGGATTGATTCAGGCGCTTGGTCGCAAAGCGGGCAGCGAGGGGGGTGCGGCAGTCCGCGACGAGCAAGGCAGTCGGCCGTCCAGCAACGTCCCAGCTGGGCAAGCCAGTGGAAGAATTTCACTCGCGGGGCGCCCAGCTCTTCCAGGTGAGCTTCCAAGCAGGGCAAGAGGTCGAGCCATGGAAGGTGGCTAGGTAGGCGGACTGGGCTGTGTAGGTACCTGCCGCGCTCCACTTCCAGAGTAGGCGATCCAGCTCGGCAGTGAGTGTGATGTGCTCGATCGCCTGCCAAGTGAGCAGGTATTGGCCGATCTCGCGGATGCCAAGGGTGCCCTGTATGTCCGATGCCCATTGGTGTGCGTGCAGTCCGTCCGCCGAGCGATGTTTGGGGATGAGGGCGTGCAGCTGTGGCGCAAGCTCCGAGATGGCACGCCCGTTGAGCCAACGGTCTTCCCAGAACAGCGCACGCTGGCCGTCGCCGAGGATCATGGTGGTGGACGCGAAGAAGAAGGCGCGCTCCGCGGCAGTGAATTGGAGGTCGAGGCCAGACCATGCCCTGTTGTCGTCCGTGCGGGCGAACCAAAGCCATCTAGTGCGCAAGGCCAAGCCCGTGTGCTCCAGGTCGTGCACCCCGAGTCCTCCAAGCCGGGTCAGGCGGCAGACGCGTTGCCAGTTGACGTGACAATTGCCGCCGTTCGCCTCGGCGCGGCCAGCCCAAAGGAATCCTCGCTGGATTTTTTCAAGGAGCTTGAGGATCTTTTTCGGCGGCGCAAGCACCAGAAGTTGGTGAATGGGGATCGCGCTCAGCACTGATTTCACAAAGGCAAGGCGTCCGGCCTTATTCATGAGGCGCGCCTTCCAGGTGGGGAGCTTGCCAGCGGTCTTGTCGACGAGGGGTTGCAGCTGTGCAGTGGTAGGGCGTCCAAGGGTGAGTGGGATCCCCAGGTAGGTGATGGGCAGCGCCGCGATAGGGCAGCCATGTCGCCATCGCATCTGATCATTGTAGCCGTGCTCTTCAGGAAGTTGACCCGGAGGCCTGACGCCCGACCAAATAGCTGCAGGATTTCTCGGACGACGAGTGTGTCGTGCGTCGTGGGGTGGCAGAAGAGTATGACATCGTCCGCGTACAGCGAGAGTCCGTGGAGCACGCTGCGAGGGTGTAGTTACTGCAGGACTTTGAGCTCGGCCGCGCGACGGAAAAGGCGCCCCAATGTGTCGACGGCAAGCACGAAGAGCTGTGGTGACACAGGGTCGCCTTGACGGAGCCCGCAGCGGTGCCAGATCGCGGGTCCCGGCGCGCCGTTGAGGAGAACTCTAGTGCTTGCCGATGACAGGAGAATGGCAATCAAACCGAGGAAGCGATCGCTCAAGCCATACCGGCGCAAGACCTCGAATAGGAACGGCCACGACACGGAGTCAAATGCCCGTGCAAGGTCCAGCTTCAGGAGGATGCGCGGGGCGCCGAGCTGATGAAGGAGGCGCGCCGATTGCCAGACAAGTACGAAATCGTCGTGAAGGCTTCGTCCTGGTATGAAGGCGTTCTGAATGGGGCTGACAAGCTCGTTCAACTTGGGTGCTAGTCGAAGGGACAGCACCTTTGCGAAGATCTTCGCGACGAGATGGATTAGGCTAATGGGCCTGTAATCCCCCAGCCCTGCTGCGTCAGCATGCTTTGGGATCAGCGTAAGCAGCGCTTGGTTCAAGCAGCTGAACCTCTTCCTCGAAGCGCATATAGCTGCTGGAAGACGCGGACAAGGTCGTGCTTTACGATAGGCCAACAGGAGCGCAGGAACTCTGCGGTGAAGCCGTCTGGGCCAGGCGCCTTGCGCGCCGGCAGCCGCTCGACAGCTTGCCATATCTCGTCTTCGCTGAAGGGGGCGTCCAGGTCATCGGGGTTGGATAGCGCGATGAGGTCCTCGAGGTTGAGGGTGCAATCCCGGGGGTGATCGGTCCCAAGCAGGGAGTGCGCGAATGCCGCCGCGGCCAAGTCTGCTTGGTCGGTTAGAGTTGCGCCCTCAACCACCAGAGTATGGATCATGTTCTTCTGCTTGCGGTAGGTGCACCGGCGGTGGAAGGAGGTGTTCGCGTCCCCATCCTTGAGCGATGCGATGCGCGCGCTGTTGCGCCAGGGTTCGTTCGAGCGAGGCGAGGCCAAGGTAGGCGAGCTTGATCTGCCTACGTAGCCAGTCCTCATGCGGCGTCAGATGTCGCAACTCCTGGGCGGTGTCGCAGCAGCAGCTCGCGCGAGATCGCGAGCTGGTCGCGAATATTCCCCACGGAGCGCGCACTCCAGCTCGTGAGCTTGCGTGCGGTGGCTTGCATGTGTCGCATGATGCAGCGGAACGGGTCAGCGTCGTCCACGGAGTGCCATGCGCCCGCGACCACGTCCTAGAATCCCTCGAGCCTTGTCCAATAATCCTCAAAGTGGAAGCGTCGGTGCGCTGGGGGTAGGGGCGAGCAGTCGAGGAGGAGGGGGCTGTGGTCAGAGACGACCGAGGCCAGGCATTGGAGGTAGCAATCGCCGTGCTGCTCCTCCCAGTCCACGGTGCAGAGGACGCGGTCGAGGTGGACCAAGGTTGGGGGCGTCTGCTCGTTCGACCAGGTGTAGCGTCGGCCATTGAGGTATACCTCCTTGACAGCCCCAAGTTAAATTAAATACACAAAATGACAACGTTATGGAATTAAAAAGACAGAGTATGAATGTATTAATATTATCAACAATATCACGTGGTCATTATCAACAATATCATGTGGTCTAAAAGATGAGTAAAAAATGGGCATACAAGCCTGAACATGCTTTTAGAGTAGTTTTGTCGAATCTGATGGTTCATAAATTCATACCTTCCTTGAGGACCCAGAACCTGTTCTTGCTGGAGCGGGATTTACCTGCAGAGAAGAAGGAAAGTGATAAATATAATTTATGCACGACAGAAAAGCATATGGAGCTGAAAGAATGACATATTGAATATGAAACGAAATATTCTTGAAAGTTGGGAATATTTAAAGAAGCAAACCACAGGGTGGTGCTCGGGTTGTCTTCTGTAATAAGTGCCACCAGGGGGTCGCTGGTCAGTCTAGTTTAAAGGATCAAACACACAGCAAACTAAAGCAAAAGAATTTGCTCACCTCGTCAAACTTCTGAAAATTCTGTGTATCCAGTTCATCATTTACTTGAGGCTTAAACGCCGCCTCCATTTCATAAAGCTTATCCCATTCAACTCCATGAAACCAAGGATGAGCCTAAGAAAAAGAAATTTGAGTGTAACAAACATAACATATGCAAGCAATACTCGGATGGAATCATATGTATGTATGTATGTATGTATGTATGTATGTATGTATGTATGTATGTACGTATGTAAGTACGTATGTATGTATGTATGTATGTATGTATGTATGTATAGTTGTGGAAGTAGTAGGGGTGGGACACAAGGGGACGAGTTCGTCCTCTGCATCAAGGCGCCATTGCCGGCGATTAAAAGGGTGGCAGGGATTAGATAGAGAGACTCAGAGGGGTCAGGAATAGAAACTAGAAGACCTGATTGTTATTACAAACAAGGACCTGGTTTATATAGTACCCATTGAACACAAACACAACTCTGATTTGAACTCTCGTCTCACTAATTCCTGGACAGACTTGACAATCCCAATTCTTTTTTCCTTAAGAGTATTATCTGAAACCTAGTCCTGCTCATCCATGTTTCTATCTGTCCTTGTGACCACAGTTTCCGGCCATGCGGCAGGCTCTCCTTCTCTTTCTTTAACTCCCCTTTGATATTTTTTTGCCCCTAATACGAGTCCACAGGAGTACACAACTATATTTCATTTCGTGATATATAGTAATACCGATTTCAGCCAGCCAATTTAGGTACTATTTTGTATATGGATGACTAAATCTGAAAATGTTTTACCAGCATGGATTTTAAGATAACTAATATTTGCAACTGGAGACAGCAGATAATTTTGAGAGACAAACACCTTTATTTGATCTGCTCCTCCACTGCCAATCCTGTGGTCAACATCACATAAGAACCGACAAATGAGATCCTTAGCTTCAGGAGACAACCTTGGATTTTCTGGAAATTTTAAATAGCTTCTCCAATGTACAATCTAGGAAGTAGTAGAGCAGAGTCAGTGCAGTACTTACAACAGAAAGTGGGAGCGCTTATAGAATATGGGTACTCATCTTTCTCAGGTTATTTATACCCAGAAAAAGAGACCAAAATACATAAGTTTACTGTCAATTGTATGAAATTCAAAGACAGGTAGTCCAGGATTTCAAATCATGCCAGCATAGGAGTAATTTAAAGCTAAAGACCAAAGAACTTTGCCATTTACACACTTCCACACATGGGAGAGAATCAAGGCTAGTAACATTTGGCAAACCTTGCAGAGCAAGGAACTACTTCCACAACAACAACAACAACAAAGCCTTTAGCAAGGAACTACTTCGCTAACTATATTTCATCTACCTCATTCGACTAGGGTGATCTGGACCTGAAAATTTGTATGTTCCTGCACAACAACACAAATAGCAAAAATGCGCAGCAATGTTTTCAGTAAATTTAACATGCAGCTAAAAATAAGCTCCATACTAAACTATAATAACTACGATAATCAAATTAAACCACTACACTACAGTATGACTGTTCTAAAAAATGAATCAAAATCAGTATAACCCTCAAGCAGTAAATATATTGTTATATAATGGAAGTCAATGTGTGGTTAGACTTATAACAAATAGAATATGCCATGAAATTCTCATTCAAAAAAGGAAAAATGTATATCCATCCTTTTTGGTGGGGCTAATGATGATGTGTGTTTAAACACCCTCAGTGGAAGAAGAGAACTATATGATAATAACTCCCACTGAAAAAAAAGAGCTCTATCCCACCAGTTGGCGGGAATCCTATTATCTGCAACATATTCCAACTCACTAGATAATGTAATGATCTTGACCACAAAGACAACTCTCATAAGATATGTTACAAGTACAAGGAAAGGTTGGAATAATGCCACTGCAAAGGTTGCAATTTTACTGTAAACTTTGCAATGGCATGTCCAAATTAACATGTATACAACACGCAACTGCACGGGCTTAACGATTCAGTTATAGATAGATTATTCAGCAAACAAACCTTTCGGCATGTGGTTATTGGATCATCAGAATAGAATGGTGGATACCCAACAAGCATCTCATACATGATTGCACCCAGGGACCACCTGCATGCAAATAAAAAATAAGCAATCATACAACAGTTATTTAAAACAAGAGAAAAGTTTAATTTTTTGCCTTGAAGATCAAAACAAGGAATAAAATATGTAAATATGAAATTCTTAACCTACCAGTCACACTCAACTCCATATCCCTTTTTCAGTAAAACCTCAGGAGCAATATAATCAGGCGTACCGACAGTAGAAAATGCCTGAAATTCATTTAAAATGGAAATGTTTGGCTATACTTTTCCCTTTTGAGAAATGATGTTGAGAATTTATGCCCACGGAATAAGGAAAAAGAACAAATGGAGTTGTATGTAACTAGTTGGATGCTCGATATGGTAAGCAAGCACGCACCAATTTTCTCCTGTTCTTCTGCCAGTGCTGAAGCTGTTCATTTGGACTTCTCCACCTTCTACCATTTGCTGTATCAGGGAGAGAATAATCGATATCCATGGACTCCCTAAGGTTTTCATCAGTCATAGGTTCATCTTCATTCAAGGTTGACAATTTGGTACAGTCAATTGGCTTGCATAAGCCAAAATCTGACAACTTCATGTGTCCATTCTTATCGAGAAGGAGATTATCAGGCTTAATATCCCTGTAAGGACAATAAAACAAAAATAGATTTGAATAAACATATATAGAATATAGCATATGCAAATAAGATTCGGAAGTATGTGACCTGTGGATGTAATTATGTTTATGAATAGACTCAATGGCAAGAACTGTCTCAGCAATATAGAATCGAGCCACATTTTCAGTTAAGGTATCCTCTCTCATGAGGAGGGTCATCATGTCACCTCCGGGAAGGTACTCCATGATAAGGTAGAGATACTCAGCATCTTGGAAAGAATAGTATAGCTTCACAATGCAGTGGCTACCAACTTCAGCCAGCAAGTTTCTTTCAGATCTAACATGCTCCACCTAATAGATGTAAAGAAAATATTAGTTCCAACAAGAAGAACAGGGCAAACTAAACTTACTTAAAATTCCCATAATAATAGTTGAAAATATTCAATTCAAAGCAAAAATGAATAATCTGGGAACTAACATACAAAGCCTCTCACATTAAACAATAGTTCATGAAAACAACAGTACATCAAAAATTGTATTGAGGTAAAAAGAATTGTAGAGTAGAAAAATAACAGCTGACCATGACCGACAGTCCTACTCTACAATTTGAACCACGTGTTATCTATAACATCCGTGTCACAGTTATAAAAAAGGAATCCACGAAAGGCAGTCCTATACTCTTACTCTACAATCTCATCAAATAAATTCAGTCAGAACTTAACACACAGGTCAAGATACAAGCCATTTTGAGTTCTCTAGCATGGCATCTATCATTGTTATTTCTTACATGACGAGACTGCTTTGGTGGCTAGCATCAAAATATATCAAAACAAAAATGTTCTAACATATCCACAAATATTAAAAAGAAAAGAAAATGCAAAACAAGCAGTACAGTACTCTTAGCATACCTGACCCTTGACAACCATTTCAGACTTCTTTAGTTTTTTCATTGCATAAATATTACCAGAGGATTTATCCCGGCATAGTTGAACCTATCAGAACAACAAATCAAGTTATCACCTACAGGGGTCAGCAGCTCCAGCATGACAAACAGTTGTACTTTAAACATCAGGAATTTTAGAGCCAATAGATCTAGGAAATGCTACATGCAACCAACTGGCGCCGCCAGTATTGGCGTTTGCATACTATGTTTATTTGGCAAATGCCAACTATTTATTGAGCAGATACAATTGAATTGAAAGGGATTACAAAATATGGACTGCCTAAGTGACTCAGAAAAGCATGCTTGCAGATACTGGAAGATGCAAACCTCCCCATAAGCACCTCTTCCAATGATGGTGAGCAGCTCAAAGTCATCCACACAAATTCTATGCCTTTTAAGTCTCATGTATTCAGTCTCCTTCCTCTGCAACTCCTTTATCAATTTTATCTGCTCCTCCCTAGGAACTTGAGAAGAAGCTAGCTGTTGTTCCAAAATCAAGCGTCTGCAATTGTACAATGGATCCAAGTTTCTAGTATCAATAGAAATAAAAGCAAACGACAGTGTGTGATAAGCTTGTCACTGTAAGCAATAAAAAGGCAATGTTTCCAAATGAAGTGATGGACCCAAGGATGAATATATGCTCCCTACAAATTACGAGCGCAAAAAGATGACAAGAAAGAGAAAGATTCCATTCACATTTAATACAACATATAGTCTAGACTTTGGTAGTTGAAACCAGGATTAAGACAAATTAAAATAAATGTATTTAAACTAGAATGAGTGAGATTTCAAGAGATATTTGGAACGCGTGTCTATTGAGTTGATTGGGTCATTGCTTGTGTTCAGCAGTGTGCGGCTCTGTGAAAGCATTGATCCTTGCTTGTGGAGCTAGCTGCTGGTTTCCTTTGATTGGGTCAAGGGGATTTGCTATTCGAAATGAAGATGTAGGTATAGTTGCAGGAGGGCATGGACAGGAACAAAGTTCGCATTTTTGTCGCTTTTCCATTTGAGTATGTGACGACTCGTAATTTTTGTACTTGATTGATGTGCACAATTACATTCGAAATAGTGTGGTTTGTGATTGTTTTGGTTTTTATCTTCGAAGAGAGTGCTAGAAAGCTATGTGTTGATTTTCAGCTCAACGTTGAGAGTAGACAAATTTACATTAGTGTGTTCCTAGAGCAGGAGTTTTTTTTTTAAGTTTCACCTGGGTGGGTAATCCCGCAAGCACAAGGCTATCGAGAGGAAAGAAAGTCACGCCAGGCCATAGAGAGAGGTCGGAGAGAAAGAGTTTCGTGTTACATCCTCAACAGTGAGGTTTTGTTGACGGAAAACTTTAGCATTCCTGGCATCCCAAATTAAGGGTAGTCAGGATCACGGGCACAGTCATGGTCGCGGGCAGCCCTGCCGGTGGTGTTGTCTCCCAAATGTCTTCCAAGGGGTTTGTAGCCCGATGAATTCCTGCCTTCCGCCAGACTCTGGCTGCCGTGGGGCAGCGGACGAATAGATGTAGGCGGTCCTCTGCATGGGCCATGCACATCGGGCATGTTGCGGAAGGCAGAAGGTTTTTGTGGTGCGGGTTGAAGCTTGTGTTGAGGCGGTTGAGATGCAGAAGCCAGCCACAAACTTTGCAGGAGATATATCTAGAGATCGGCAATTTGACAGCATATGCATAAGGAAACTAAAATAGAGTGACACGGATGTCTTTAATAGGAATGTCACCATAGAATTTTAACTTTTTACTTATAACATATGCATAATACGTGGATCGCTCTCAACAAGTTTTCTTTTCCTTTTTGTGGGGACTCAACTTCCTTACTTGAAGATACAAACCCAGTCAATGAAAAGTATCAGAGATTTCCAAAATGTTGCCTAATAAACTTGGATGGAGGGAATAGCTTTTATTGGCATTGGCAGTTAATACCAGCCATTAACTTATTCTATGTGATTAAATGTCTGTTTGGACGAGGCTAAAAGGCACCAAAACAATATTCTTATTGAGCACTTCAAGTTCGCACTTAATCTAATTTCTACTGCACAAATACACAATGTTTTTCTAAACTCCCAAAAATGTGCACAATGTTTCGTCTCTTTTGTTTGTTTAGGCTTTGATCAGGCACTTGTATCTGTTTTGTTTGTGCCATCGATTGACTAAGTGTAAGTAATGCGTCAAACTCATTGTCTAATGTCAAGTTAGTCAAGTGCAAATGTGCGCTAAGTCCCACCACAATGGCCACCCACCTACATGCACACATGACAGAATCCTGGCTCCACCCACTATTGTCGAACTCCTTAAAACACATTGCTATGTCCAGTTGACAATTGTTAAAACATGCCACTAAGGGCATCTCAAGGCTTCCACAAAAAAATCCCCTACTTGTCTGTCCTTCATCCACTCTCTTTTTCTCGCTAAGTCAAATTTGATCAATGTTCAAACAATTGGAAGATAAATTGTGCATGACAAATGACAAAGAATTCAAACAAACTTCATAATCCAGATCCAACAATTCAAACAAAAGCAACCGAATGAATCAGTGCCAACCGCCATTTGCATAGCATGCAATGATTCCACTGCGCATTTGGTGAAACCACAATGCCGCATCGGCATCCAAGTCTTTAGCCTTGACATACATGACCTTGGACTCCTCACACACCGTCTGAACTGCAAGCCTCTTCTACTCAATGTCAACCTTCTTTGCTTGCATCTCCATGAACTCTTTAAACCTCTCCTCCTTCTTTTCCTCCTTGAGCTCATTGTGTTTGGCACTTGCCACCTCGTTCTTGTCCATGATATCCTCCCACTTCTCCGACATTTGGTCGCCCGATTGCACCTTGCCCTCTCGGTCCCCCTTGAACTCCACCGCTTGTTTCACCAACTTCATCCATTTGGGAGGTTGCGCCACTTTTGGCGTTTGCGGCTTTGAGTAAATTGGCAAAGTCACTCCATTTGATTTCGCCACTCGACTTGATTCAACAATGATGCATGGTGAATGGCTTACCCTCGATTTTCTTGGACAGTGGCGCCGCGAGGCCGGCTAGAAAAGCAAATGAATCACATGATGAAAAACATTGCGACATAGGGCAAATAAATCATATGATGAACTTTATGGGAAGCGAAGCTTACAAGCTCAACGATACCCATGCCACTTGGACCCATGCCACTAGGTGCTCTGTTCTTGATTTGGGCATATGCACCACAATACTTATTCCGATGATTGAAGGAGTTCTCACTCCAATCACCGATTTTCACCACACTTCATGCCATAAAAGAACTCACACACCTTCCTCAAAAAGGTCACACCCCTTTGCTCAGCACCGACAAATGGATCAACGCTATTGCCCAACCAAGCCAAGCAAAACAACTCGTCCTCCTTGGTGGTGTATACAACTCCCCTCTTCGCTTTCTTTGCTTCCATCTCCGGCGCCGGCGAGTATTATTTTTTCACCCCTCCATTCGTTTGACCATCGTTGATCATGGACATCATCACCTCTTTGGCCGTTGTCGAGCTTAGGAGGGGGAGGTCCACTGGACAGGGTTCGAGCGCCTGCAGAGAAGCTATCCTCCGGTGGTGTATGCTGTCGGATGAGCCGCAATGACTCGGTGAAGTTGTAGCCGATGTTGAGGTTGATGATGAACGGGAGACCAGAGTGGGTGGAGGTGGGGGACTGTTGTGAGTCCAGGCTATAGTGGTAGGCAGGGGCGCCGTGGGGCGACGCGTGTGCAGGCACACCCGGCACAGCAGCATAGCTTGCAAGAGGAGCTCATGCTCACACCGCCGCACCGGCCCCTTGCGCCTTCTCTCTCGTGCGGCGCTCTTGCCGCTTGATACTCTCCGGATTTGGCCGACGTGGGTGCTTGCGACGGTAGCACCTCGAAGATGTTGGACAAGGTCAAGTTCATTGGGCCAGAGAGATTCATTGCGGCGGCAAAGGCCAGTGGTGGTGGTATTGCTGCTACGGCGGTGGCCGAGGTGGTTTTGGTAGCGGCCTCGGGGTCGGGCATGGAAAGAGAGAGGGGTGTGGGATGGGGAAGGGACTGATTAGGGTTATTGGCGTGGATCCAGGATGTCAGATCTGACGTGGCAGACGTCCGGACTCCCTACTCCGCCAGGCTAGGATATTCCAGATAGTCCGGCTCAAAATGGGTGCCCGCGTTGGACGGCTAAAAGTGTATGTACTAGACAGGCCGAACATTTGCAGCCGGAATGGGTGCCTGACTTGGAGATGCCCTAAAACCCAACTTACAACATGTCTGAGCATACCAACAGGCAAACCACCCCCAAAAAGTAAAGACAGCACTAGTGAACATGGAGCAAGAAACTCAGGTCTGCACGCTGCAAACACCAATATGTCAAGACAAATTCTCCACATAAGCAATCAGACAACACAAGCCCTTGTTTTCTTCTAGCTACAATCCAAGAACCGCATTGACAAAGGATGCTCAGCTCAACGGGAGCAATGAGCAACAATTCAATCCAATTAGCAGATACTCCCTCCGTCCCATAATGTAACATGTTTTGACACTACACTAGAGTCGAAAAACGTCTTGCATTATGGGATGGAGGGAGTAACTATCAACCATCCAAAATCTCTCAGCGAATCAGCAGGCCCAACCTACACCGTAATTGGACGTCCCAAAGTTCAAAGATAGGCCGGTTCTTCTCGTGGCTGGCCATGCGGAACCGTTGCTGGAATTCAGACGCGCGCCAAGGACTCCCACACCAAACTACGTGCCCATTTTGCAACCAACAGGTCGAAACAATCAACCACATCCTCCTCACATGTGTCTTTGCGAGAACCTGTGGCTATGGATTTGGAGCGCTCGCGACGAGCCAAACCAAACTCCAGTGGCGGACGTGGAGTTGGTGGAGTGGTGCACCATGCAGGTTGCGGCTCAATGCTCACCAAGAGACCTAAAGGCGATTATCACGCTTTGCTTATGTGAACTTTGGAAGCACTGTAACACCATAGTGTTCGACGGCGCATCCCCATCCCATCAACTAGCCTTGCGGAACATTAATCATGAAGGACGAACATGGAAATCAGCGGGTCTATTAAAGGGTGACTTTGAGTTTTTCTTCGGTGGTCTGAGTAGGCAGGCTAGCCGCGAGTAATCCCATACTAATGTAACTATCTTGTGGTGGCTAGTGAGAGCCTTGTAAATCGGTTGTAAACCTTGTGGAGGGTTTCTTCACCCCTTTCTTCTGTAATACTCCCTCCTGTCTCAAAATAAGTGTCCCAGCTCACTTATTTTGGGACGGATGGAGTATATGATATGCACACTCGTGCATATTCTAGAAAAGAAAAGGCTCAAAGATGGAGTACTTCACAGTACAATCTACAGCCACAGTCTAGAACAAACTACCCTAAAAGTCGCCGAATTACCAGCTAGACATGCAGCGGAAACTACAGAGGACAAAAGTATAAACCCCCGAATCGCTGAGATATCCCCAATCCCTCGATCATCCCGACCCCCCGAGATCCAGGTACACCCGCACGCGGCCGAATAGACAAAATCGGGAGTTTCAGGACGGGGATGGGAGGCCGGCGGTACCTCTCGTTGCGCTCCCGGAGATTCTTCATGCGCTCGCGGTAGTCGTTCTCGATGATCTTCTTCGCAGCCGCGACGCGCTCCATGGTGCGGCTGGACCCCACCGCCTCCTCCGCCAGCGGCTGGCTCCGGCCACCGCGCGCCGCCGTCTCGCTCTCCATGCTAACGCGCACGCCCGCCCGCGGCCCCGCGACCCCGCGACCCGGCTCTGCTTCTCGCTGTCGCGAACTCGAAATTCTTTTAAAATTGTTTTCTCTTTGGTAGTGCTAGTAATGGTTTCTCTTGGCTTCGCCGACGCGGCTGCTTCTTGTTTGGTTAGTTTGAGGTTAGAGTTTAATAACCTGGTCTTTTTTAGTGGAGGACTACAGGCTGGAGACAGCTTTTCTTTCTTTTTTATAATAATAATAAAACAGGCTGGAGACAGTAGTGACTAGTGAGTAAATGGAGCACACCGAGCTTTATGGCAATTTTACACGATTGATTCGGAAGAAAAGGCAATTTTGCAGATACTATTCTATCTTTTCTTTTCCTGAAACACGATAGCCCGTTGTATTTTATTTTTATTAAACAAGAGGGTAAGGAAAGACATGACTGCATTAGATATTTCTGCAAGGACTTGTCAAGGACACGTCTAGGTGTGTCCTAATTATTGCGTATCTAAGCGATTTCAACAAGTATAAAAAAGAAAAAGAAAAAAATATTTGCATACCTTGTTAAATGAAGGGATTTTTATTTATGTGCCCCTGGTTGCTTAGTTGTGCTCAGTTTTGCCCAAGACAACTAACTTTGCTTACTTTTGTCCTCCCCTTCACCATCAGCTCAGAGAAGCCCGAACGTTGCACTGTCATTTGGTCAAAGTCTTTGACCGCTCCTTCCCGACTAGTTTTTTTTGTGTGTCTCCTCCTGACTAGTTGGGCGGCCTGATATCCTAACATGTGGAGCGAAGGCAACTTACTATAGGTGGGGCCTAGGCAGGTGGACGTCTCTCTCTCCACATTTCGAACAACCCGTACCCAAGTCGTTCCCCACACAACCGCCGTTGCCGATGGAGCGACCGAAGAAAGGCTACACCGCACGTACGCCTCCCCTCCCCCCCCCCTCGAAACCCCTACTGTTACGCCCTCGATGCGGCTATATCTCCCACGTGTCGAAGCACGACTTAGAGGCATAACCGCATTGAAAGCAATGTCACAAGTGAGGTAATCTTCACACAACCCATGTAATACATAAGGGGAAGAGATACATAGTTGGCTTACAATCGCCACTTCACACAATTACATGAATAAAGCATTACATCATCCAGATACAATCAACGTCCGACTACGGAACCAAAATAAAAGAAGACTACCCCAAATGCTACACAGATCCCCGATCGACCCCAACTGGGCTCCACTACTGATCAACTGGAAACGGAACAACATAACGAACACGATCTTCCTCGAGCTCCTCCTTGAGCTCGGTTGCGTCACCTGCATGGTATCATCGGCACCTGCAAGCTGGTTTTGGAAGTATCTGTGAGTCACGGGGACTCAGCAATCTCACACCCGCGAGATCAAGACTATTTAAGCTTATAGGTAGGGTAAAAGGTATGAGGTGGAACTGCAGCAAGCGACTAGCATATTTGGTGGCTAACATACGCAAATGAGAGCGAGAAGAGAAGGCAAAAGCACAGTCGAGAAACTATGATCAAGAAGTGATCCTAGAACAACCTACGTCACGCATAACTCCAACACCGTGTTCACTTCCCGGACTCCGCCGAGAAGAGACCATCACGGTTACACATGCGGTTGGTGCATTTTAATTAAGTTCAACTTCAGGTTTTCTACAACCGGACATTAACAAATTCCCATCTGCCCATAACCGCGGGCACGGCTTTCGAAAGTTCAATCCCTGCAGGGGTGTCTCAACTTAGCCCATCACAAGCTCTCACGGTCAACGAAGGATATTCCTTCTCCCAAGACAATCCGATCAGACTCGGCATCCCGGTTACAAGACATCCTCGACAATGGTAAAACAAGTCCAGCAAAGCCACCCGAATGTGCCGACAAATCCTAATAGGAGCTGCACATATCTCGTTCTCAGGGCACACCGGATTGTCCAAGGTTCCGGTAAGCCAGCCCAGAGTTGCCCCTGGTGGCCACCGGCAGCTGACAGGTTGGACCAACACTCAGAGGAGCACTGGCCCAAGGGTTTAAATAAAGATGACCCTTGAGTCTGCAGAACCCAAGGGAAAGAAAAGGCTAGGTGGCGAATGGTAAAACCAATGTTGGGCCTTGCTGGAGGAGTTTTATTCAAGGCGAACTGTCAAGGGGTTCCCATTATAACCCAACCGTGTAAGGAACGCAAAATCCGGGAACATAACACCGATATGACGGAAACTAGGGCGGCAAGAGTGGAACAAAATACCAGGCATAAGGTCGAGCCTTCCACCCTTTACCAAGTATATAGATGCATTAATATGAATAAGAGATATTGTGATATCCCAACAAAATATCCATGTTCCAACATGGAACAAACTCCAATCTTCACCTGCAACTAACAATGCTATAAGAGGGGCTGAGCAAAGCGGTAACATAGCCAAACAACGGTTTGCTAGGACAAGGTGGGTTAGTGGCTTGGCTTAACAATATGGGAGGCATGATAAGCAAGTGGTAGGTATCGCAGCATAGTCATAGCAAAAAGAGCGAGCAACTAGCAAGCAAAGATAGAAGTGATTTCGAGGGTATGGTCATCTTGCCTGAAATCCCGCGAGGAAGAAGAACGAGTCCATGAAGAAGACAAATGGACGTAGACGAACGGGCCCTCACAAACGCGACGTTATCGAAACCAACCTGAAGAAGCAACACCGGAAAGAAGCACACAACATAGTAAACAACCATCACATAAGCATGTCATGATGCACAACTAAGTATGATGCATGTCGAATTTAATGAAGCATGGCATGGAAAAGTGCACAAACAAAACTACAAATTAAGTGGAGCTCAATATGCAACGAGTTGCATATTGACGAAACACCACGTCAAATATTCAGTTCCTCTCGTTTAGGTACTCAACAATATTAAATGTTGGTTAACATGGCAAGAGGTGAAGCAAAAGCAAACTACACAATCTAAGCAATTTAAATGGGGCCGGAAACATCAACCAACAATTCCGGTAAAACCCCATATGCATTAGCAATTTAATGCAACAACAATTTTAAACATTTTAAATGTTGTTCTCATGATGCGGATGACATGTGCAAGCTTATGCAATTTTTATTAAAAGTTGACAAGAGCATTATGAAGCATTTGTCACCGTGGTGGAAAGGAAAGGGGTGCCACGGCAACGATAACGAAAACGGTGCCACGGCAACATATCGGTCTCCGGTAACTCCTTTGAGATGCCGGTGCAAAAGGAAGTGTGACGGGAGCATGTCGTGCAAGATGGTGGGGTGATCCCGGTAACCGGGTTCCCACGGGTTAGCGGCAGAAGAGGAGGACCGAGCAAGTGACAACTCGGGCACGGTGCAAACATAGGGTGCAACTCATACATCACACAACATGCATTCGTTCCGCGGGTCATCGTCTCGGCGGTTATACCTTCGAAGCGTGCAAACGTGATGGTTCGGGTTCGTCGAGGGAAGTAGAGGAAGTAGTGGTACTATCGGTCATCGGTGATCAACGGGACGGTAGTGGAAGTAGAGGTACACGATGTCTTGACGAAAATCACGGCGGCGGTAGTTGTGCCCATGTGGTCGTCGAACTTGATGGAACCAATGTCCTCGAGGGTAGTCGTGGGAAGTAGTCGTACTCGCGAACTTGTCGGATCCACGGCGACGGTAGTTGTTCATGGTTCGTAGGCGGACTTGACGGGTCCGAGGGATCCGGCCATCGTGGTACTTGGCGCAACACCGTGTAGTCGTACATTTGACGAGGAACGTGGCCATCCGGAGGTGTACTTGGCGAACAACGATCGTCGTGGTACTCATAGGTCCCCGAAGTTGTTCTCATAGGTTTTTGCGTTTCGTTCGGTACTCATTCGGGCATCCGTGTGGTCTTGCCGGTGGTGTACTTGGCGAAATTCCATGGAGGCGGTCTTGGCAGGCAACGAACAGCGACACGGTGTACCGACACAGCAACGCAGGCGGGTGCTCGAGCAGGACTTGGCGTCGGTCGTCGTCCTCGCGTTCTCGCACGACAAAAGCAGGGGACGGAAGGAAAATCACGGGCAGGAGGAAGGCCATGGCAGAGACAGGCTCTGGGTGCTTGGGGCGCCGGCGGTGGCCTCGGCAAGGAGAAGGAAGGACGACGAGGTGGAGGCAAGGTCGCTGGACGAGGTCAGGGTACGGAGCAGGGCGTCGGGTGGCTCGACACGGTGCAGCTCGCGCACGAGGAAAAGCAGAGGGGCCCGACGAGGAAGGGGGCTCGCCGGCTTGGAGGCCCTGGTGGCTGGCGCCATGACGGTTGGGGCCAGCGGCCTATGCCGAGAACAACAAGGAGAAGGCCGGGAGGGGTTGTGCTTGACGGCGGCGGGCGGCGGCCTCTCTGGAGTGGGGAAGGCGACGGTACTGGCATGGCCTCGCCGGAGTTGACCTCTATGCCGGAGCTTGATGGCGGCGGAGGATGGATGCAGCAGCAGCAGGGCGTAGTGGGAGGCGATGGCAGCGCGCCTAGTAGTCGAGGAAGAGGGGAATGGCACGAAAAAGAGCGGTGGGGCGGCAGCCGGCAATAGCTCCGGTGGCCGGCCGGTGTGACGTAGCTGGAGGTGCCAGGCGTGTGCTGGGAGGCAATGGGAGAACGAGAGGGAGATGGGTTACGGGCGAGAGGAGGGGTCGAGCGTGGTGCCTCCTCTCCTGGCGACGCGAGGGAGGGATCGAGAGGGAGAGGTGCGCGAGGGATCGGGCTAAGGTAGCGCTAGGGTTAGGAGGATTAGGTCGGCCAAAAGGCTAGCCCAGTTGGGAGGGCGCCGGCTGGGCTAGGGGAGGTTTGGCCGGAAGTGGATGGGCCCTAGAGAGGCCTGGGTCTCTCTTCTCCCTTAAGCCTTTTTAAAAAACCTTTTAGAAATCAGAAAACCGCAAAGAAAGAAAGGAGAGAAAAGAAAGGATTAGAGGAAGGATTTGGGCATGCGGAATATTTTTCCGGACTCGCAAAAATATGCTCGTTCCGAGAAAATAGAAAAGGCCATGATAGAAAGATTTAAATTCAAACTCATTTGATTTAAATTCAAATGATTTGAATAGGAAGTGGGTGATAGGAGGTCCAAAAATGTTCGGATACTTGGTGGAGCTCCGGAAAATAGAGAAAAGATATATAGCAAAGATAGAGGCCAAGAGTTGTGATAACTATAGCATTGGGATTTTTGCAAGTGTGTTATGGTGGATTTCAAATTAAAGAAATATTTAATATAGCTCCCTACTATCGGGAGGATATGTTATAAAGAGAAGTCACCCTTCCCTCGAATTAAATGGATCAAAGATCCATGCCATTTATTTAGTTGAGTTAAGAAAAGAAATGACATGATGGCATGATGGCATGATGCAATGCACATGATGCAATGAAGAAAGAAACGAACCAAACAAAACACACGACGGAACCCGGAAACCCTGGAAAGCATCTGAAGCTCCGGACTTGGGGCGTCACACCTACCCACCACCATCTCCCTATCTAGCATGCAATCGACATGAACCCTCGCCCACGGTGCACTGTCCATCGTGTTCCGTGCCCCAGGCTTGTACTGGCTCAAGGGGATCTGGAGGGTGGACTTGCGACAGCGGATTAAGCTTCATAGGCTTGGGAAATGTCGAGGGACACCAGCCTCCGTCCCATCGACCGTGGGGAGGATTGGGGTGAACTAGGAACAGCAGAGAACTCGTGGATTCCAGCTAGATAAGCCTCAGACCCCTTGAAATGTGTTATCTAACTCGATAATGTGCCTAGTATTAATTTGACCAATGGACGCGTGAATTGTTGCTTGCTTGACTAAATTATTGTCTGCCTAATTGTAGAATTGATCAAGCGCTTGCCTTTTGGCTCACGGTTATAATGGAAATTAGTATCGTGCGGGGTACAAAAACGCATCATTTGTCTGGATTTTGTTATCCAAAAGTGGTAGAAACAATTATTTGGTTTAAAGATTTATGCAAATCCCTCTGTTTTGATTATCCCTGGAGCCAAGCCGATGTTGTTGAACTAAAATATTTCGATAGTAGTGAGCAAAAAATTGTGCCACTAACTTGCGACAAGCATGTAGAAAATCTTTTTGCTTTAATGCTCTCAGTTGTTTCGGTAAAATTCAAATCGACGTGCTTCAGCCTCCAAAAGAATGGGAAAAGGAAAGGGTGTGACACCTGATAACTCTGCTAATAGTGAGTGGTCCTGCACTCCTCATAGGTCAGGACCAGCTAAACCTACTAGCAATGAAAGTCGGACAAGTGCTGCAGTGGATGTAGAAGATGATGCACAGCCTGATGAGCCAGTGCCTCAAAATGATGACGAGGATGAGAGGATGTACCATGTATTGGTTGATCAATTCAGCGAACAAGCAATGCAGGACGGATACCCAGAGGAGCCAGTTGGCCCTGCTAGATTTGATGACACTGATATGAAGAGAAGGAGGATAACGCTGACATGTTGGTTCCAGATGAATACGCTGGTGAGGACATGCCAATGATTGAGTGGGACGGGAATGATCCTAGGCTTACTCAAGGACTGATACTTGAATCGATGATGGACTGTTGGAATGCACTGACTGCATACTGCATTCTCACTCAAAATGATTTTTTGATTGACAAGAGTGAACCCAGAAGGTTGACGGTTCACTGTCCATATGAGAGGTATTGGTAGAGGTTGCATGCCTCCTGTATGCGTACAAGTAAATATATTTAGGTATTTAATTTTGTGCACAACATTAGTTTGACTGATGCTTGATCCCTTCTATTTGATACACTTGTTTCATTAATTTTCAGGTCAAACTGAACCCACATACGCACACTTACCCACCTAGAGGGGGGAGATCCAAACAACAAAATTAACAAAAACTAGGCGGGTGACGGATGCAATCATGGATTGGCTTAGAGAGACACCAACACTTGGTCCTACAACACTATACAAGTTGTTGTTTGAGAAGTATAAGATGAGCATACCGTACATGAGGATTTTTTTATGCAAAGGAAATGGATCTTGACAGAATTAATGGTCCATGAGATGATGGTTTTGCTTTGTTATACACCTACAAAGCTGAAGTGGAGATGGCAAGTCCAGGCAGTGTTGTAGAGCTTGACAAGCATATTGTACAATACAAAATCAGGGGGAAGACATTTGAGAAGGAGTGTTTCAGGAGGGCTTTTGTTTGTTTCAAGGCTTGCTGAAAGGGGTTTCTGGATGGTTGCGGGCCTTATTTGGTTGTGGATGCAACAACTTTGAATGGAAGATTTAGGGGACAACTAGTAGATGCTTGTGCAGTTGATGCACACAACTGGCTTTTCCCATTGGTATATGGTTGAAGGAAATATGCCCTAAAGTCAATAATAAAGTTGATATTTTATATTGCCTTATTCATGATAAATGTTTATTATTCATGCTAGAATTGTATTGATCGGAAACCTTAATACATGTGTGAATACATAGACAAATACTATGTCCCTAGTGAGACTCTACTTGACTAGCTCGTTGGTCAAAGGTGGTTAAGGTTTCCTAACCATGGACATGAGTTGTCATTTGATAACGGGATCATATCATTAGGAGAATGATGTGATCGACAAGACCCATCCGTTAGCTTAGCATAATGATCGTTCAGTTTTATTGCTATTGCTTTCTTCATGTCAAATACATATTCCTTCGACTATGAGATTATGCAACTCCCAGACACCGGAGGAATACCTTGTGTGCTATCAAACGTCACAACATAACTGGGTGATTATAAAGATGCTCTACAGGTATCTCCAAAGGTGTTTGTTGGGTTGGCATAGATCGAGATTAGGATTTGTCACTCCGAGTATCGAAGAGGTATCTTTGGGCCCTCTCGGTAATGCACATCATAAGAAGCCTTGCAGGCAAAGTGACTAATGAGTTAGTTACAAGATGAGGTATTACGGAATGAGTAAAGTGACTTGCCGGTAACGAGATTGAACTAGGTATGGAGATACCGATGATCGAATCTCGGGCAAGTAACATACCGATGACAAAGGGAATTACATATGTTGTCATAACGGTTCGACCGATAAAGATATTCGTAGAATATGTAGGAGCCAATATGAGCATCCAGGTTCCGCTATTGGTTATTGACCGGAGACATGTCTCGGTCATGTCTACATTGTTCTCGAACCCGTAGGGTCCGCACGCTTAATGTTCGATGACGATTTAGTATTATATGAGTTATGTGATTTGGTGACCAGATGTTGTTCGGAGTCCCGGATGAGATCAAGGACATGACGGAGTCTCGAAATGGTCAAGAGGTAAAGATTGATATATATGATGATAGTATTCGGACACCGGAAGTGTTCCGGAGTGAATCGGGTATTTATCGGAGTACCGGGGGGTTACCGGAACCCCCGGGGGAAGATATAGGCCATATGGGCCATAGGAGGGGAGCACACCAGCCCACAAGGGGTGCCCCCCCCAAGGAAGGAGGCCTAGTGGGGAAGGGATAGAGGGGGTTCACCCCCCCTTTCCTTCTCTCCTTCGCCTTCCCTTTTCCCCTCCAGAAATATGGAAAAGGGGGAGGCCGAATTGGGAGGAATCCCAAGTAGGATTCCTCCTACTTGGGGTGCCCCCTTGCTGCTCCCCACCCCTCCCACCTATATATACGTGGGGAGGGGCGCCTAGAACACACAGCAACAATCGTTAGCCGTGTGCGGCGCCCCCCCTCCACAGTTTACAGCCCCGGTCATAGTTTTGCGGTGCTTAGGTGAAGCCCTGCGAGAATCACTTCACCATCACCGTCACCACACCATCGTGCTGGCGGAAATCATCTACTTCCTCGACACCTTGCTAGATCAAGAAGGCGAGGGACGTCATCGAGCTGAACATGTGAAGAACTCGGAGGTGTCGTACGTTCGGTGCTTGATCGGTCGGAGCTAGAAGAAGTTTGACTACATCAACCACTTTGTCAAATGCTTCTACTTTCGGTCTACGAGGGTACATGGACACACTCTCCCCCTCTCGTTGCTATGCATCTCCTAGATAGCGAAGGAAATATTCCCTAGAGGCAATAATAAAGTTGTTATTTATATTTCCTTATATCATGAAAAATGTTTATTATTCATGCTAGAATTGTATTAACCGGAAACTTAGTACATGTGTGAATACATAGACAATCAGAGTGTCCCTAGTATGCCTCTACTTGACTAGCTCGTTAATCAAAGATGATTAAGTTTCCTGACCATAGACATGTGTTGTCATTTGATGAACGGGATCACATCATTAGAGAATGATGTGATGAACAAGACCCATCCGTTAGCTTAGCATTATGATCGTTTAGTTTTACTGCTATTGCTTTCTTCATGACTTATACATATTCCTCTGACTATGAGATTATGCAACTCCCGAATACCAGAGGAACACCTTGTGTTCTATCAAACGTCACAATGTAACTGGGTGATTATAAAGATGCTCTACAGGTGTCTCCGAAGGTGTTTGTTGAGTTGGCATAGATCGAGATTAGGATTGGTTACTCTGAGTATCGGAGAGGTATCTCTGGGCCCTCTCAGTAATGCACATCACTATAAGCCTTGCAAGCAATGTGACTAATGAGTTAGTTGCGGGATGATGCATTATGGAACGAGTAAAGAGACTTGCTAGTAACGAGATTGAACTAGGTATGATGATACCACAATCGAATCTCGGGCAAGTAACATACCAATGAAGGAAATAATGTATGTTGTTATGCGGTTTGACCGATAAAGATCTTCATAGAATATGTAGGAGCCAATATGAGCATCCAGGTTCCGCTATTGGTTATTGACCGGAGATGTGTCTCAGTCATGTATACATAGTTCTCAAACCCGTAGGGTCCGCACGCTTAATGTTTGATGATGATTTGTAGTATGAGTTATGTGTTTTGATGACCGTAGTTTGTTCCGAGTCCCGGATGAGATCACAGACATGACGAGGAGTCTCGAAATGGTCGAGAGGTAAAGATTGATATATTGGATGAAGGTATTCGGACACCGGAAAGGTTTCGGGACATTTCGGCTATTTATCTGGGAACCGAGGGGTTATCGGAACCCCCCGGGGAAGTTATGGGCCTTAATGGGCCATAAGGGAGTAGGAGAGGGCAGCCCGCATGGTGGCGCCCCCCCGAAGGGCAGTCTGAATTGGACTAGGGGGAGGGGCGCGACCCCCTCTTTCCTTTCCCTCTCCCTCTCCTTCCCTCCTTCCCCCTCTTGGAATAGGAAAGGGAATCCAACTAGGATTGGGAATCCTAGTTGGACTCCCCCCTTGGCGCGCCCTCCTTGGTCGCCGCCCTCCTCCTCCCGCTCCTTTATATACGTGGCCAAGGGGCACCCCAAAGGCACATCAATTGTTTCTTAGCCGTGTGCGGTGCCCGCCTCACAGTTTACCACCTCGGTCATATTGTCGTAGTGCTTAGGCGAAGCCCTGCGCGGATCACATCATTAACACCGTCACCACACCTTCGTGCTGATGAAACTCTCCCTCGACCCTCTACTAGATCAAGAGCTCGAGGGATGTCATCATGATGAACGTGTGCTGAACACAGAGGTGCCGTACGTTCGGTACTTGGATCGGTTGGATCGCGAAGACGTTCGACTACATCAACTGCGTTACATAACGCTCCTGCTTTCGGTCTACGAGGGTATGTGGACACACTCTCTCGTCTTGTTGCTATGCTTCTCCTAGATAGATCTTGTGTGGTCGTAGGAATTTTTTTGAATTACTACGTTCCCCAACAGTGGCATCAGAGCCAGGTCTATGCGTAGACGATATATGCACGAGTAGAACACAAAGAGTTGTGGGTGATAATAGTCATACTGCTTAACACCAATGTCTTACTTTGATTCGGCGGTATTGTTCGAGCGGCCCGGACCGACATTACATGACCACGTTCATGAGACTGGTTCTACCGACGTGCTTTGCACACAGGTGGCTGGCGGGTGTCTTTTTCTCCAACTTTAGTTGAACCGAGTTTGACTACGGCCGCTACTTGTTGAAGGTTAAAATAGCACACTTGACGAAAATTCGTTGTGGTTTTGTTGCGTAGGTAAGAATGGTTCTTGCTAGAAGCCCATAGCAGCCACGTAAAACTTGCAACAACAAAGTAGAGGACGTCTAACTTGTTTTTGCAGGGCATGTTGTGATGTGATATGGTCAAGACGTGATGAGATATAAATTGTTGTATGAGATGATCATGTTTTGTAAAAGTTATCGGCAACTGGCAGGAGCCTTATGGTTGTCGCTTTATTGTATGAAATGCAATCGCCATGTAATTGCTTTACTTTATCACTAAGTGGTAACGGTAGTCGTAGAAGCAATAGTTGGCGAGACGACAACGATGCTACGATGGAGATCAAGGTGTCAAGCCGGTGACGATGGAGATCATGACGGTGCTTTGGAGATGGAGATCAAAGGCACAAGATGATGATGGCCATATCATGTCACATATTTTGATTGCATGTGATGTTTATCCTTTATGAATCTTATTTTGCTTAGTACGGCGGTAGCGTTATAAGATGATCCCTCACTAAATTTCAAGGTATAAGTGTTCTCCCTGAGTATGCACCGTTGCTACAGTTCGTCGTGCCGAGACACCACGTGATGATCGGGTGTGATAAGCTCTACTTTCACATACAAGGGGTGCATGCTAGTTTTGCATGTCCAGAATACCCGGGTTAAACTTGGCGAGCCTAGAATATGTAGATATGGCCTTGGAACACTGAGACCGAAATGTCGAACGTGAATCATATAGTAGATATGATCAACATAGTGATGTTCACCATTGAAAACTACTCCATCTCACATGATGATCAGACATGGTTTAGTTGATATGGATCACATGATCATTTAGATGACTAGAGGGATGTCCATCTAAGTGGTATTTCTTTAGTGATATGATTAATTGAACTTTAATTTATCATGAACTTAGTACCTGATAGTTTTTTCATATCTATGTTGTTGTAGATCAATGGCCCATGCTACCGTTCCCTTGAATTTTAATGCATTCCTAAAGAAATCTAAGTTGAAAGATGATGGTAGCAACTACACCGACTGGGTCCTTAACTTGAGGATTATCCTCATTGCTGCACAGAAGAATTACGTCCTGGAAGCACCGCTAGGTGCAAGACGCAGGAGCAACTCCAGATGTTATGAACGTCTGGCAAAGCAAATCTGATGACTACTCAATAGTTCAGTGTGCCATGCTTTATGGCTTAGAATTGGGACTTTAAAGACGTTTTGAACGACATGGACCATATGAGATGTTCTAGGAGTTGAAGTTAATATTTCAAGAAAATGTCCGAGTTGAGAGATATGAAGTCTCCAACAAGTTCTACGGCTGCAAAATGGAGGAGAATAGTTCTGTTAGTGGACACATACTCAGAATGTCTGGGTACCATAACCACTTGACTTAGTTGGGAGTTAATCTTCCTGATGATAGTGTCATTGACAGAGTTCTTCAATCACTGCCACCAAGCTATAAAGGCTTCATGATGAACTATAATATGCAAGGGATGGAAAAGACAATTCCCGAGCTCTTCGCGATGCTAAAGGCTGCGGAGGTAGAAATCAAGAAGGAGCATCAAGTGTTGATGGTTAACAAGACCACTAGTTTTAAGAAAAATGGCAAAGGGAAGAAGGGGAACTTCAAGAAGAATAGCAAGCAAGTTGCTACTCCCAGGAAGAAGCCCAAGTTTGGACCTAAGCCTAAAACTGAGTGCTTCTACTACAAAGGGACTGGTCACTGGAAGCGGAACTGCCCCAAGTATTTGGCGGATAAGAAGGATGGCAAAGTGAAAGGTATATTTGATATATATGTTATTGATGTGTACCTTACTAATGCTCATAGTTGTGCCTGGGTATTTGATACTGGTTCTATTGCTCACATTTGCAACTCAAAACAGGGGCTACGGATTAAACGAAGATTTGGCTAAGGATGAGGTGACGATGCACGTGGGAAATGGTTCCAAAGTGGATGTGATCGCCGTCGGCACGCTACCTATACATCTATCGTCGGGATTAGTTTTGGACCTAAATAATTTTTATTTGGTGCCAGCGTTGAGCATGAACATTATATCTGTATCTTGTTCGATGCGAGACGATTATTCATTTAAATTAGAGAATAATGGTTGTTCTATTTATATGAGTAATATCTTTTATGGTCATGCACCCTTGATGAGTGGTCTATTTTTGTTGAATCTTGATTGTAGTGATACACATATTCATAATATTGAAGCCAAAAGATGCAAAGTTAATAATGATAGTGCAACTTATTTGTGGCACTGCCGTTTTGGTCATATTGGTGTAAAGCGCATGAAGAAACTCCATGCTGATGGGTTTTTGGAATCACTTGATGCTTGCGAACCATGCCTCATGGGCAAGATGTCTAAGACTCAGTTCTCCGAGACAATGGAACGAGCAACTGACTTGTTGGAAATAATACATACTGATGTATGCGGTCCAATGAGTGTTGAGGCTCGTAGCGGGTATCGTTATTTTCTGACCTTCACAGATGATTTGAGCAGATATGGGCATATCTACTTAATGAAACATAAGTCTGAAAGATTTGAAAAGTTCAAAGAATTTCAGAGTGAAGTGGAAAATCATCGTAACAAGAAAATAAAGTTTCTACGATCTCATCATGGAGGTGAATATTTGAGTTATGAGTTTGTTCTTCATTTGAAACAATGTGGAATAGTTTCACAACTCACGCCACCTGGAACACCACAGCGTAATGGTGTGTCCGAACGTCGTAACCGTACTTTATTAGATATGGTGTGATCTATGATGTCTCATACTGATTTACCGCTATCATTTTGGGGTTATGCTTTAGAGACAACTGCATTCATGTTAAATAGGGCACCATCTAAATCCGTTGAGACGACACCATATGGACTGTGGTTTAGCAAGAAACCTAAGATGTCGTTTCTTAAAGTTTGGGGCTGCGATGCTTATGTGAAAAAGCTTCAACCTGATAAGCTCGAACCCAAATCAGAGAAATGTGTCTTCATAGGATACCCGAAAGAGACTGTTGGGTACACCTTCTATCACAGATCTGAAGGCAAGATATTCGTTGCTATGAATGGATCCTTTCTAGAGAAGGAGTTTCTCTCGAAAGAAGTGAGTGGGAGGAAAGTAGAACTTGATGAGGTAATTGTACCTTATCCCGAATCGGAAAACAGTTCCAGTGATCCCTACACCAATTAGTGAGGAAGCTAATGATGATGATCATGAAACTTCAGATCAAGTTACTACCGAACCTTGTAGGTCAACCAGAGTACAATCCACACCAGAGTGGTACGGTAATCCTGTTCTGGAGGTCATGTTACTTGACCATGACGAACCTACGGACTATGAGGAATGAGCCCAGATTCTGCGAAATGGCCTGAGGCCATGAAATCTGAGATGGTATCCATGTATGAGAACAAAGTGTGGACTTTGGTTGACTTGCCCGGTGATCGTCAAGCCATAGATAATAAATAGATCTTCAGGAAGAAGGCTGACGTTGACGGTAATATTACTGTCTACAAATCTCGACTTGTTGTGAAAGGTTTTCGACAAGTTCAAGGAGTTGACTATGATGTGACCTTCTCACCCGTAGCGATGCTTAGTCTGTCCGAATCATGTTAGCAATTGCTGCATTTTATGATTATGAAATTTAGCAAATGGATGTCAAAACTGCATTTCTTAATGGATACCTTAAAGAAGAGTTGTATATGATGCAACCAGAAGGTTTTGTCGATCCTAAATGTGCTAACAAAGTGTGCAAGCTCTAGTGATCCATTTATGGACTGGTGCAAGCCTCTCGGAGTTGGAATATACGCTTTGATAGTGTGATCAAAGCATATGGTTTTATATAGACTTTTGGAGAAGCATGTATTTATAAGAAAGTGAGTGGGAGCTCTGTAGCGTTTCTAATATTATATGTGGATGGCATATTGTTGATTGGAAATAATACAGAATTCCTGGATAGCATAAAAGGATACTTGAATAAGGATTTTTCAATGAAAGACCTCGGTGAAGCTGCTTATACATTGGGCATCAAGATCTATAGAGATAGATCAAGACACTTAATTGGACTTTCACAAAGCACATACCTTGATATAGTTTTGAAGAAGTTCAAAATAGATCAGTCAAAGAAAGGGTTCTTGCCTGTGTTACAAGGTGTGAAGTTGAGTCAGACTCAATGGCTGACCACTGCAGAAGATAGAGAGAAAATGAAAGTCATTCCCTATGCCTCAGTCATAGGTTCTATCATGTATGCAATGTTGTGTACCATACCTGATGTGTGCCTTGCTATAAGTTTAGTAGGTAGGTACCAAAGTAATCCAGGAGTGGATCACTGGACAGGGTCAAGAACATCCTAAAATACCTGAAAAGGACTAAGGATATGTTTCTCGTTTATGGAAGTGACAAAGAGCTTATCGTAAATGGTTATGTCGATGCAAACCGGATACGGATGACTCTAAGTCACTGATCCGGATGACACTGATCCGGATGACTCTAAGTCACAAACCGGATACGTACTTATATTGAATGGTGGAGCTATAAGTTGGTGCAGTTTCAAGCAGAGCGTCGTGGCGGGATCTACGTGTGAAGCAGAGTACATAGCTGCTTCAGAAGCAGCAAATGAAGGAGTCTGGATGAAGGAGTTCATATCCGATCTAGGTGTAATACCTAGTGCATCGGGTCCAATGAAAATCTTTTGTGACAATATTGGAGCAATTGCCTTGGCAAAGGAATCCAGATTTCACAAGAGAACCAAACACATCAAGAGACGCTTCAATTCCATCCGCGATCAAGTCAAGGAGGGAGACATAGAGATTTGCAAGATACATACGGATATGAATGTTGCAGACCCGTTGACTAAGCCTCTCTCACGATCAAAACATGATCAGCACCAAGACTCCATGAGCGTTAGAATCATTACTATGTAATCTAGATTATTGACTCTAATGCAAGTGGGAGACCGAAGGAAATATGCCCTGGAGGCAATAATAAAGTTGCTATTTATATTTCCTTATATCATGATAAATGTTTATTATTTATGCTAGATTTGTATTAACCGAAAACTTAGTACATGTGTGAATACATAGACAATCAGAGTGTCCCTAGTATGCCTCTACTTGACTAGCTCGTTAACCAAAGATGGTTAAGTTTCCTGACCATAGACATGTGTTGTCATTTGATGAACGGGATCACATCATTAGAGAATGATGTGATGAACAAGACCCATCCGTTAGCTTAGCATTATGATCATTTAGTTTATTGCTATTGCTTTCTTCATGACTTATACATATTCCTCTGAATACCGGAGGAACACCTTGTGTGCTATCAAACGTCACAACGTAACTGGGTGATTATAAAGATGCTCTATAGGTGTCTCTGAAGGTGTTTGTTGAGTTGTCATATATCGAGATTAGGATTTGTCACTCCGAGTATCAGAGAGGTATCTCTGGGCCCTCTCGGTAATGCATATCACTATAAGCCTTGCAAGCAATGTGACTAATGAGTTAGTTGCGGGATGATGCATTACGAAACGAGTAAAGAGACTTGCCGGTAACGAGATTGAACTAGGTATGATGATACCGACGATCGAATATCGGGCAAGTAACATACTGATGACAAAGGGAATAACATATGTTGTTATGCGGCTTGACCGATAACGATCTTCGTAGAATATGTAGGAGCCAATATGAGTGATACGTCTCCATTGTATCTACTTTTCCAAACACTTTTGACCTTGTTTTGGATTCTAACTTGCATTATTTGAATGGAACTAACCCGGACTAACGCTGTTTTCAGTAGAATTGCCATGGTGTTATTTTTGTGTAGAAATAAAAGTTCTCGGAATGACCTGAAACTTCACAGAGAATATTTTTGGAATTAATAAAAAATACTGGTGAAGGAATCAACACCAGGGGGCTCACACCCTGTGCACGAGGGTGGAGGGCGCGCTCCCTGACTCGTGGGCCCCCTGAGGCTCCACCGACGTTAACTCCAACTCTGTATATTCACGTTCGGGGAGAAAAAAATTAGAGAGAAGTATTCATCGCATTTTACGATACGGAGCCGCCGCCAAGCCCTAATCTCTCTCGGGAGGGCTGATCTGGAGTCCGTTCAGGGCTCCAGAGAGGGGAATCAGTCGCCATCGTCATCATCAACCTTCCTCCATCACCAATTTCATGATGCTCACCGTCGTGTGTGAGTAATTCCATCATAGGCTTGTTGCACAGTGATGGGTTGGATGAGATTTATCATGTAATCGAGTTAGTTTTGTTAGGGTTTGATCCCTAGTATCCATTATGTTCTGAGATTGATGTTGCTATGACTTTGCTATGCTTAATGCTTGTCACTAGGGCCCGAGTGCCATGATTTCAAATATGAACCTATTATGTTTTCATGAATATATGTGAGTTCTTGATCCTATTTTGCAAGTCAGTAGTCACCTACTATGTGTTATGATCTGGTAACCCCGAAGTGACAATAAGAGGGACCACTCCCGGTGATAACTATAGTTTGAGGAGTTCATGTATTCACTAAGTGTTAATGCTTTGTTCCAGTACTCTATTAGAAGGAGGCATTAATATCCCTTAGTTTCCAATAGGACCCCGCTGCCACGGGAGGGTAGGACAAAGATGTCATGCAAGTTCTTTTCCATAAGCACGTATGACTATATTCGGAATATATGCCTACATTACATTGATGAACTGGAGCTAGTTCTGTGTCACCCTATGTTATGACTGTTGCATGAGGAATCGCATCCGACATAATTATCCATCACTGATCCATTGCCTACGAGCTTTTCACATATTGATCTTTGCTTAGTTACTTTTTCGTTGCCACTGTTACAATCACTACAAAACCAATACTGTTACTTTTGCCACCGTTACCGTTAGTTCCATATTATTTTGCTACTAAATACTTTGCTGCAGATATTAAGTCTTTCAGGTGCGGTTGAATTGACAACTCAACTGTTAATACTTGAGAATATTCTTTGGCTCCCCTTGTGTCGAATCAATAAATTTGGGTTGAATACTCTACCCTCGAAAACTGTTGTGATCCCCTACACTTGTGGGTTATCAATGAGCATCCAAGTTCCGCTATTGGCTATTGACCGGAGATGTCTCGGTCATGTCTACATAGTTCTCGAACCCGTAGGGTCCGCATGCTTAACGTTCTATGACGATTTGTATTATGAGTTATGTGTTTTGATGACCGAAGTTTGTTCGGAGTCCCGGATGAGATCGCAGACATGATGAGGAGTCTCGAAATGGTCGAGAGGTGAAGATTGATATATTGGACGAAGGTATTCGGACACCGGAAAGGTTTCGGGACGTTTTGGATATTTATCGAGGAACCGAGGGGTTATCGGAACCCCCCGGGGAAGTTATGGGCCTTAATGGGCCATAAGGGAGTAGGATAGGGCAGCCCACAGGGTGGCCCCCCCATGGGCAGTTCGAATTGGACTAGGGGGAGGGGCGCGACCCCCTCTTTCCTTTCCCTCTCCCTCTCCTTCCCTCCTCCCCCCTCTTGGAATAGGAAAGGGAATCCAACTAGGATTGTGAATCCTAGTTGGACTCCCCCCTTGGCCGCCGGCCTCCTCCTCTCCCTCCTTTATATACGTGGCCATGGGGCACCCCAAAGGCACATCAATTGTTTCTTAGCTGTGTGTGGTGCCCCCCTCCACAGTTTACCACCTCGGTCATATTGTCGTAGTGCTTAGGCGAAGCCCTGCGCGGATCACATCATCAACACCGTCACGTCGTCGTGCTGATGAAACTCTCCCTTGACCCTCTATTGGATCAAGAGCACGAGGGACGTCATCGTGTTGAACGTGTTCTAAACACGGAGGTGCCGTATGTTCGGTACTTGGGTCGGTTGGATCGCGAAGACATTCGAGTACATCAACCGCGTTACATAACACTTCCGCTTTCGGTCTACGAGGGTACATGGACACACTCTCCTGTCTCATTGCTATGCTTCTCCTAGATAGATCTTGCGTGATCGTAGGAATTTTTTTGAATTACTACGTTCCCCAACAAATAGATCTTGTGCGAGCGTAGGAATTTTTTTTGAAATTACATGCTACGTTTCCCAACAGTGGCATCCGAGCCAGGTCTATGCGTAGATGATATGCACGAGTAGAACACAAAGAGTTGTGGACGGTGATCATCATACTGCTTACCACCAATGTCTTATTTTGATTCGGCGGTATTGTTGGATTAAGCGGCTCTGTTGGGAATATGACTACCAGGTATGACCCGCCCAGGAGGGGCCGGGTCAATCCTAATGGCGGGTTACTAAAAGAAGCTCAGTGAATATACAAGGCGATGGTTTAGTATAAGACTTGTAGTAGGCCCAAGCCTAGAGGCGGCTTGAGGCCCGTGATTGTAAACCGCCATGTGTAAGAAAGACTTGTAAAGAAAGGAATGTAAAGGAAGTCACCGAGCCGGACACGTTATATGAGCCGGCCGGGACTCTGTAGGCCGCCAGGCGTCAACCCGTGTATATAAGGGGACGACCCGGTGGCGGCTTAGGGTAAGAAACAACAGATCAAGAAGCCAAGCTAGCGTATTTCGCTCCTTGGTCATCGAAGCCTAGCAATACCACGTCAACTGGACTTGGCTTTACCTTCACCGCAAGGGGCCGAACCAGTATAAACCTCTCGTGTCCTTTGTCCCGATTAACCCCTTTAAGCTTCCTAGTTGCGATGGCTGCACGACTAAGTTCTTTCACTAGGACATCTGCCGTGACAATTCCACGACAGTTGGCGCCCGCTGTGGGGCCAGCGCACGGTGGATTTGAGTTCTTAAAGGGCAACTTCGAAGGGCTCAAGGGATACGCTGTGGTACGGATGACCAAGAGTCGTCGCGGAAAGCTCTACATCGACGATGAAGGCTGGGGCCCTGATGCCGGATCAATCGAGTACGAGTATTGGGTCCCCTTCGGCGGAATCCACGTCTTCATCAGCTGGATCGGCAAGCCAGGCCCTGAGCCGGACATCTGCACCGACCTCATCGAGACGGCTTAGCGAGAGAGATCCGCACGGGCTCAACCCACCATGAGGTGTGCCTTCGTGGGTTGCATCCATGGAGGGGAATTTTCTGAAGGATCGGTGGACGGTGGTGATATAGCCGTTTGCTCTGACGGTGAGTTGCCCACAGGCGAGACAGATTCTTTGTATCAGTTACAAGATGGCAGGCTTGGGGGCTATTCCGATGGCAGTAGTATTCCGGACCCCTCCGAGCCGCCGAATCGAGCCGGAGTCTTTATGGCTGGCACCCAACCTGGTCAGAATTCTACGGCTGCGGCAGCGATAACCACCGGGTCAGTAGCGGCCGGGTCAGGAGACCCCGCGCGCCCACTGGCTCAGGTACTAATGGACCTCATGGATAGGATGACGGCCCTGTTGACTGCTGTGGTTGAGCGGGCGGATAAGGCTCAACATGACGCGGAGGTAGCACGGCTACACGAAGAGGTAGCACATGCCAAGGAAAATTTAGCGGCGGAAGATGTCAGGATGGCCGCCGAACGAGCGGCTCTGGATGCACACGCTCAGCAGCTTCAAGCAGAGACTTTTCGGCTGCGATGGATCTGAACGCGTCAAACGAGGTCATGAGGAGAAGGCACCGGAAGGCTCAATCATGTCTTCCTCTGACTTACGATCCTAGGAACCTTTTTCACACACCCGGAGCTGGTCCCAGTAACCCGCCAGAGGCAAACCGGGTCATAACACCCGGGACCGGAGCGCCGGTTCAACCACGGGCCATGGAGCCCCCTCATGTGAATACCGCTCCGCCTCATTACACGCCAATACCACCGGGTCACTTTTCTAACCCTTTGGAGAATCTTATTGCTGTGTCGGCTCGTCTAGCGGCTCTCCCGATGGAAGGTGACTCTCCGACAGCGATCGAAACACGACGGGTCAGAGAACTTCTTCGTACGGCTCTGGCACAACAGGACGCATATTCTTAAAGTCGAGATAGAATCCATTCAACCCCTCGCCCAAACCGGAGCCCAAGCTATAGCAGGCATATGGACTCAGCGGCCATGTCAAGCAACGCCCAGCACCGTAACCAACCACGCAGGCATGACCCGGCCCCGGGCGGAGCCTTTAACTTGGTGGATCAGGAAGGATCTGTCAAGAGGCTGAACGGGCGGTTCAACAGGCGGCTGAGCAGGCGGCTCACCAGCTTTTCCAGTTTATCCAGCGACCTCTGTTGAAGCAGGGGTTGCCACAAGGATAGGAGGAGTCCCTTGTCTTGTGTTGGCTCTGTGTAATGAGCGTTTACCAAAGGACTTTAAGGGGCCTCGTAAGGTGCCCAATTACACAGCCGACCTGCAGCCCGGAGCATGGATTGAAAGTTACGAGATGGCCATGGAGTTATTAGAGGTCAGTGACGCAGCAATGGCCAAATACTTCACCATGATGTTGGATGGAACAGCTCGTACTTGGTTAAAGGGGTTGCCGCCCAACTCCATCGGCTCATGGGCGGAGTTAAAGGCCCGGTTCATTCAGAACTTTAAAGATACATGTAAACAACCCATGTCGATCGTGGACTTGACTAACTGCAAGCAAGAGGAAGGCGAGTCCACGACCCATTGGGTGCGCCGGGTCAAGGAAATAATACATTCATCTGATAAGATGGACGCCGGCTCCGCGGTCTTAATGTTGGAGAAAAAATGCCGTTTTGAACCTCTGAAACAGAAACTGGGGTGGCTCAAGCATGACTGTAATGACATGGGCCAGCTGATGGTGGCTCTCGTCAAGTACGCCGATTCTGACAGTACTAAGGATCCTGCATCGGATGAAGAGAAAACATGGAAGGGGAAGAAGAACAGTAATGGAAAAGGTCACCAGCACAACCCGACGAATCAAGGAGGTAATAAACGTAAGGCTGGCAGTAGTCTAGAGTTTGTGGCTAACACCAGCGCACAGGGCAACAATCAACGACGCAAGGGGAGGCCACCCCCTCGGTCTGGTGGAGTCAGGTCCCACCCTTGAGCAGCTGCTAAACGAACCTTGTCCAAGACACGGCACCCGGGAGAAGCCAGCTACCCATATGTGGAAAGACTGTACGATCATGAAGGCTTTTAAGAATTCTAACATATTCGATGGTAACCATGGACCTGGCGGCGGCTCAGGTGGTGGCGGCTTTCATGGCCCGGGCGCCGGCTCAAGCGGTGGCGGTTTTCATGGTCAGGGCCATCAAGGTAGTCAAGGCGGCTATAATCAGCAATCCGGCCAAGGCAGTCAGCAGTAGCAGCAGTCCGGGTATCAGAGTAACCCAAAGCAGCTGAACGGTGGGCAGTATCACGTGTTCACCACCAGTTTGTACAAGAGGGACCAGAAACTTCATAAGAGGGCTGTAAATGTTGTTGAGCCGGCGGTTCCACGTTATTTGAGATGGTCTGAGCAGCCTATTGTATGGAGTAGGGAAGATCATCCTCCCCGGGTCGATAATCCGGGTCATCTGGCTTTGGTGGTGGCACCTCAGGTTGGTGGATATAAGTTCACTAAAGTACTCATGGACGGAGGCAGTAGCATCAACATCCTATATTATGAGACGTTCTGTCGCATGGGGTTGACTGATAAAAGTCTTAAAACATCCAATATTGTTTTTCATGGAATTGTGCCTGGTAAGTCGGCATACCCAGTTGGTAAGATTGAGCTGGAAGTAGCCTTTGGGGATGAGTATGATTCTAGGGCTGAGAAGTTAACTTTTGAAGTGGTTAAAATCAAAAGCCCGTATCACGCTCTGTTTGGACGGCCGACTTATGCTAAGTTCATGGCACGGTCGTGTTATGTTTATCTGCAACTCAAGATGCCGGGTTATAAGGGCACCATCACAGTGCATGGAAGCCGAAATATATCCCTGGAATGTGAGGAAGGCGATGCTGCTTACGCCGAGTCTGTTTGTGCAACAGAGGAATTGAAGTTTTATAAGGATAATGTTGACCCAGCGGATATGCCATCTTTGAAGAAACCAACTACGGAGCATGAGCCGACGTTGAAATTTAAGTCAGCTGATGATACTAAGATGATTGATTTTGTGCCTGGCGACTCATCCAAATAGTTCATTATCAGTGCCAATTTGGATCCAAAATAGGAAAGCGCGCTCATCGAGTTCATCCGTGAGAACTGGGACATCTTTGCATGGAAACCTTCTGACATGCCAGGTGTACCCGAACTCGCTGAGCACACTCTCAACATTGATCCAAAGTTTAAGCTGGTCCGACAGTTTCTTCGGCGGTTTTATGAGGAAAGGCGTAAGGCTATTGGGGAAGAGGTAGCCCGGCTCTTGGCGGCTGGGTTTATTGTTGGAAGTTTTTCACCCAGAGTGGTTGGCTAACCCGGTACTTGTACTCAAAAAGAACGGCACCTGGCGTATGTGTGTGGATTACACAGATTTAAACAAGGCTTGTCCAGCTGATCCTTTTGCTCTCCCTCGTATTGATCAAATCATTGATGCTACGGCGGGATGTGAGCGTTTGAGTTTTTTGGATGCTTATTCTGGTTATCATCAGATCAAGATGGCAGTTAAGGACCAGGAGAAGACATCTTTCATCACTCCGTTTGGAGCCTGCTGCTATGTGTCTATGCCTTTTGGGCTTAAGAGCGCCCAGGCGACTTATCAGCGATGTGTGCAGAACTGTCTTCATGACTAGATCGGGCGTAATGTTCATGCTTATGTGGATGATATAGTGGTGAAATCCAGAGAGAAGGAAACCTTGGTAGCTGATCTGAAGGAAACCTTATAACCTCCGGGTCTACAAGATGATGCTTAACCCGGCCAAATGTGTTTTTGGAGTCCCAGTTGGCAAGCTCTTGGGTTTTTTGGTGTCCAACAGAGGCATTGAGGCTAACCCGGAGAAAATTAAAGCAATCACATCTTTGGCTAAACCGGTGTGCATCAATGACGTTCAGCGGCTGGCGGGTCGTGTTGTAGCTTTGATCCGGTTTATAAGCCGGCTGGGTGAGAAGGCTATGCCATTGTATCAAATGATGAAAAAGGTAGATGACTTTGTCTGGAGTGACGCTGCTAACTCTGACTTTGAAGATCTGAAGAGACAGCTTGCTGAGCCACCGGTTCTTGATGCTCCTGTTGGGAAAGAACCATTGTTGTTATATGTGGCTGCTAACTCATGTGCTGTCAGTGTGGCTATTATGGTGGAGCGCAAGGAAATTGGCAAGGAACATCCGGTCCAGCGGCCGGTTTACTACATCAGTGAGGTGCTCATTGAATCTAAGCAAAGGTATCCACATTGGCAGAAGCTTGTTTATGGGGTGTTCATGGCAAGCCGGAAGCTCAAGCATTACTTTCAGGGTCACCCTATCACTGTGGTTAGCTCTGCTTCGTTAGGAGATATTATTCAAAATAGAGAAGCCACAGGACGAGTCACCAAGTGGGCCATTGAACTTGGGTCTCATGGTTTAAAGTATGTGCCACGTACTGCAATCAAATCTCAAGCGCTGGTCGATTTCATTAACGATTGGACGGAGTTGTAGACACCTGAAGAAAAGCTAGACAACACATATTGGACGATTCATTTTGATGGGTCCAGACAGTTGGAAGGCTCGGGGGCTGGAGTTGTTTTAACTTCTCCTCGAGGTGACAAGTTTTGTTATGTGTTGCGATTGATGTTTCCTTGTACTAAAAACGCAGCAGAATATGAGGCCTTGCTCCATGGTCTTGAATGGCTAAATAGATGAGTTTAAGCCGGGTACGGTGCCTTGGCGACTCAGATTTGGTGGCTCAGCAGGTGTCAGGCAAGTGGGATTCCAAGGACCCTCTCATGGCGGCTTATCGTCGAGAGGTGGACGCTGTGGCTGGACACTTCAAGGGGTATCAGGTGGAACACATTGATCGCAGAAAGAACGAAGCGGAGGATGCCTTAAGCCGGTTGGGATCTCAGCGTAAGCCGGTGCCACCTAACACCTTTTTAGATGTTTTACATAACCCTTCTGTCAAGTTGCCTACAGAGGAAGACTTGGCCGTTCCTGACCCGGAGGCACAGTTGGTGGCGGCTCTTCATGTCATTCCAGATTGGACAGTGCCATATTTGGCTTACATGACCCGGGGCGAGTTGCCAGAGGATGGGACCTTGGCGAGACAGATAACCTGGCGGTCTAAGTCGATGACAATTTCCAATGGTGAGTTATATCATCGCAGTGTTATTGGAGCATTTCAACGATGTGTCTCCCCCTAAGAAGGTCAAGAGATTCTTCGTGAGATCCATGAAGGAGATTGTGGCCATCATGCCGGATCAAAGTCTCTTGTGGCTAAAGCTCTTCGTCATGGCTTTTACTGGCTAACAGCTCATGCTGATGCGGAGTATCTGGTCAGTAGGTGTGATGGATGTCAAAAGTTCGCACGATGAGCACACGTACCGGCTCAAGAATTGCGGATGATTCCAATCACTTGGCCGTTTGCAGTTTGGGGGCTTGATATGGTTGGACCTTTCAAAAGATCCAAGGATAAAAAGACACATCTTTTGGCGGCAGTTGACAAATTCACAAAATGGGTTGAGGCAGAGCCGGTGAGCAAGTGTGATGCATCCACGGTGATTCAGTTCATGAAAAAGGTGATCTTTCGCTTTGGTTTTCCACACAGCATTATAACTGACAATGGCACTAATCTGTCCAAAGGTGCTATGGAGGAGTTTTGTCAACGTGAGCATATCCGGCTTGATGTTTCGTCAGTAGCTCACCCCCAATCCAATGGTCAAGCTGAGAGAGCAAATCAGGAAATCCTAAAAGGTCTCAAGCCCCGGCTTATGGTTCCTTTACAACGGACGCCGGGTTGTTGGGTAGAGGAATTACCCTCGGTGCTGTGGAGTATCAATACCACTCCTAACAGGTCTACATGTTATACACCTTTCTTCATGGTTTACGGAGCATAAGCAGTTCTGCCTAGTGACATCCGTCATAACTCGCCTCGCATGGCGGCTTACGTTGAAGTTGATAATGAACAAGCCCAACAGGATGCACTTGACTTATTAGGTGAGGAGAGAGATTTGGTAGCGGCTCGATCAACAATTTATCAACAGGACCTGCACCATTATCACAGCCGCCGGGTTAAGTCCAGAACCTTTCAAGAAGGTGACCTAGTGCTCCGGCTCATCCAGGATCTGTCTGATGCACACAAGCTATCCCCACCTTGGGAAGGACCCTTTGTGGTCAGCAAGAACTTAAACAACGGGTTAGATGACCTCATTGACGTTCGAGAGCACAAAGACTCACGTAAGTCGGAGGAGGAGACCCGCCGGCCATGGAACATTGCTCAGCTTCGGCCATGCTATACTTAAGCCACCGGCTCTCATCATGTACATACTTTGACATTGTATATAGTATGATAAGTAATAAAGCAGGACCTATGTCCTTTTCCCCTTCAATGATCATATATCTTTATTATTATCATTATTTAAAACGACCATTAGGGGGCTGATCATATCTGAATCTAGTTTAACCCTTTTGGTCCAGCTCATGATCATATTCAAATCTAGCCGTAAACCTCATGGTCACTTGGGGGCTTCCTGTTCAAACATAGGTCGTATTCGAACCAAAGAGAACATAGCTGTCGTAACCCTCTTGATCGGCGCAAAGCGAAACTCACTAGGAGGCTTCCTGATCGTATCTGAATCATAGCTTCACCCCTTTTGGGTCCGACTTGGATCATATTCGAATCAGGGTCGTTAAAAACCTCTCAAGGTCATTTGGGGGCTTCCTGTCCAAACATAGGTCGTATTTGAATCAAAGAGAACATAGCTGTCGGTACCCTCTTGATCGGCGCAATGCCAAAGCCACTGGGGGCTATATGATCGTATTCGAATCTTAGCTTAACCCCTTTGGTCCGGTTTACTGATCGTATTCGAATCAGAAGCCTCCGGTTTTTATTTAAATGTTTGATTTACATTCTCTGAAGCCTAGTGTTTTGTCTTACTGTTTTTTATCGTCTCAAATCTAACTATCAGTATGGTTTCAAATTAAACCAACTCGGTTATTTGACAATGAGTCGCCAAGGCATAACAGTCATCAGACATATGGAAGTATCGACTTCTAAAAATATTGGGTTATCAACCTCATCATCCGGGTCATGTAAACCGGCAGTCCAGATTCAAAGAACACATGTATGACAGTGTTATTCATGAACAGACTTCTCTGTGTTTTTTCGTTAATCCAAGGTTTTTTCAGCCTTGTTTATCTTACATCTGGTTCTGTTTTTTCCACTATGATAATTTCATAGTCATATATCGGGTGTTTTGACCCGTCCGGTGCTAAACCGCCAGGACAATTTTTTCATCTTTTACAGGAACAGATTCAAACACTGCAGATGAGACCATGGATATAATGCATATATTGACATCATGGGCAAAAGGTCATATGCAGCATTCTATGCACGATGGCATAGGAAAAACATGCAGTTTTCAAACTAACCTATTACAAGGCATTGAGAGCCCAAAAGGTTAGACTGTTTTCTCTCTTAAGCAGGTCTTAAGCTAAAAGCTGGATTATTCAGATGGTTATGACTCCTCCCTGGCCGGCTCACCTCCTTCCACTGGTTGGAAGCTGGGATTGGACCAGTCAAAGCCGTTCAGAGCAATGAACTCAGCCTCATCGTCAATTAGGCCGGCCGGGTCAATTTTCGGGGCAAAAGTGTGTTGACGAACCGGCGGGATAAGATCCGTCACTTTATGAGAGGGAGTCGCCATCTTCTTATTCTCCATATCAAAACCCAACTGATATTTGTCGATGTTGGTCTCCTCACCAAGAATGGTAGCCTGAGGACGAACTCCCCTCACACAAGCAATAAAGTCATCTTGCTCAAACGGAGTCCCGTCTTCCTTCATGGTAGGGTACCCTTTAGCCATGTCCACCAGGTCTAAATCCGGCACCCAGGCTTCGGAGCGGCTTAGGGCAGTCAGGGCTCTGGCTCTGGCATAGGATCGTTTGACCTCTTGAAATCTGGAGGGTAAGATTGATAACTTCTTCAAAACATCACTCAAACGGTTGGGTCCTTGGTTGGCAGGGGAGATAGTAGCAAGTGCCCGTTGAGCCCCAGTGTACAGTTGCTCCACCAAGCTATAAACCACCTTCAGTTTTATCACACTGCTTTGACTCAGATTGTTACTCCGTGGACCTGTGAGTATTTTCACAAAGGTTAAGCAGGCGGTTTCTATTCCTAGTAAAATAGAGTATAAGTGACTAATGCAAATGACTCACCAAAGATGGCGGAGACCATTTGAGACACACGATTTTTTAAGCCGGTGAGCTCCGTGGTAACCTCCTCAAGAGCCGCCTCTGCTGCCTCGGCACGTTGTACCAGCAAGGTCTTCTCATCGGCCCGGGATTTCTTCTTCTCAGTCAAACTGGTCTTCAATTTTTCAGCTTCAGAGAGACTCAATTGGAGTTTGGAGTTAGCAGTCTTTATCTCTGCCTCTTGATCCGCCAGCCGGGTCTTTGCATCCGTCAATTGAGAGCCCACTTCAGTTAGGGCGGTCTACAAACATGCACAGGTGTGTCGAGATTTAACTAAAGGTTATAATGATTGAAGTCCCAAGTGTTTTGCAACGCAATACCACTTGGCACTTGGGGGCTAATGTCTGCCAAATCAATTTTTATGCAAAATGACTCTTCTATGCTTCAAGTCCCAAGTGTTTTACAAAGTAACAACGCTTGGCACTTGGGGGCTAATGCATGACATTCAGAAAGTTTTTAAGTTGAGCCGGATCACACTACTTATTTGGACTGATTTAAGACAGTTATGAAGTTAAGTACTAGCTCATTTATGATAAATTGAGCCGGCCCTTGGGGACTACATGTGAAGTTTATACTAATATGTTGGACTTAGGAAAAATCTAAAGACAAGGTATCAACCTATATCATAAGTCTACAGATCATTCAGGTTCATCATAATCTGAAGACTTGGGGGCTGGCAGAGTATATATAAACCAGAGAACATACCTCATATTTCAGTTGCAATTGCTTGACCATCTCAATTTCCGAGTCACGGCTGGAATGCACATGACTGAGATAGCTGGACAGCACGTCACTAACGTTCAGGTGAGCGTAGTGAGAGACATCAAACCGTACTTTCTGCCTTTCCAAGGCCTCCTGTTTGGCAGAGTGCCTGGCCAGCACAGTTGGATTACTCGGCTCAACGAATCTACTGCCAGTGATCAGAACATCATGGTCAGGAGACGCTAGCGGGTTAGCTGAACCAGACGATCTGATGGTGGATGGATCGACAATGGTTTCGTTAGTTGACGGCTCAGGAGGGTCCAATTGAGCATGGACAGCCGAGTCTTCTGGCGCTTCAGATTGAGTGGGAGGAGTTGATGTTGCCGGTTCAGGTGCAGGATTTTTTGGGTCTTTTGCCGGTTTAATCACCTTGGTTTCTTGGACTTAGCTTGACCACTAAGAAAGATTTTTATCAGACAGTTAGTATAATGATGCAGTTTTAAAGATGTAGAGGAAAGATGATTTTCCTTACCCAGGGACAGTCTTGAAAGCCGGACATTGAGTTTGGGACGAGTCGCCAGAAGAGCGAGAGACTTCCTGCAAAGGTAAAACAAAGTTAAGAAAATAAGAAAATAGATTCATGGATAAAAGCAAAGGACAAAGGTGAAAGAAACCTCATTCTGGCGTTTTCGAGGAGTTTTTTGTAAGTCGGAAGGTGGTTCATCATCATCATTAGTCCGGGCCTGACGGCGGCTCTCGTGTTGCTGCTTTTTCAAAAGAAAATGAGGGTCCAAATAAGCCAAAGGGTGCGAAAACCTTACTTTCCGGGTTACCAGTCGAAGTTTCTGTCTTGGCAAAGGGGCTGAGTCGGAGGAAATAGTTACCTCTTCTTCCACGGCCTGGCTGGCCCCCGTGTCGTCTTGGCAATAGTCAGTGTCAATAAGATAGTTGAAAATTTGGCCAAGGGAGTCAAGGGCTACCTCCGACTCAGAAACATCATCCAGCTGGAATATGTCAGATGCAGTCTTCTTCTTCTTGGGTTTCCGGGTCGTTCTCCTGGCGGCTATGGCAGCAGCTCTAGCCTTCGTGGCAGCTTCATGATCATACTTGGCCTTCCAGAAATCAGATTTGGCCTATAAGCAAATAAACGGGTTAAAAAGTCATGCAAGTATTTAAACTACTAAGGAAAACACAAAAAAGAGAAGGAGGTCAAGAAGTTACCTCTGGTGCCGGGTTAAGCTTGCAGAAGGGGTTTAATCCAACCTTACTGCAGTCCTCATATTTGCCGTTCACGAGGATGGTAGACATTGCAACAATGTCTTCTTTAGTTAATTGTACAGAGCTATAACGCAGAGAGTCATCTGGGCCTCCGGCATATTTATACATCAACTTGGATCGGCAGCTTAGAGGGATGACCCGCCACGAGATCCAGCATCGGATTAGGTCAACTCCGGTTAAGCCATTTCCCAATAAAGCTTGAATCCTTTTGATAGATGGGATAAGCTTCTTACGTTCATCAGTAGTAAGTTTGTCAGGGAGTACAAACTTGGAATCAAGACGCTCTGCACGATAACCCGGCAGTGGTTTTTCATCAGCTGGTGATGTATCTTGGCAGTAGAAACAGGTTTGGTTCCAGTCTTTGGGATGGCTTGGTAAGACCACTAAAGGAAAAACGGCACCCTGTCGGTGTTGAATTGAAATTCCGCCAAGTTCCAAGTTGAGGCCATTGGTGCACTCATTCTGGCGGTTCAAGTAAAAGTACTCTCTGAAGAGATCCACAATCGGTTCTTCTTGAAGATACCTCACAAAGAACTTGAAAATTGCAGATATTGGATATAGAGTTGGGCCCAATATCTTGTGGATGAAGCTTGAAAAAATGCAGAACGTCTCGGAAGAATTTTGAGCTGGGTGGTGAGAAGCCCCGGTTCATGTGATCAATGAAAATGATAACTTCACCGTCTTTGGGCTGAGGCCGTTCTTCGTCCGGGTCAGGAGCATGATAAGACATAACGTTTTTCTATGGCAAAAATCCAATGGTGACAAATTCTTTCAAGGTATCCTCAGTAACTGTGGAAGGCACCCAGTTGCAGATAGTTGGCGCTTTTGGCGACATGATGGAGAAAGGGCAAGCTGAAAAGAAAGTAATTTGCCGGTTCAATTTATTGGTTGAGTTACAGGTTCATGATTATAGTACAGACGAGTAATGGCGGCTTAAGTAAGGGCTAATGACATGTAAAGGAAAAATGAGCCGGAGTCATAAGCCGCCATGACTAAAAGGTATTCGAAGGTTGCCATAATCAAAATTGGCTAAGTATTGAGACAAACAAGTTTCCCAAGCTGTGGCTATTATACTGGATCAAAATGGTTCAGAAAAGAAAAATAAAGTTAGACCTAAAAACGAGCATAGAGGAGTTCGTCAGTTATAAAGAGGCATTTATACAAGAGAAGGGGATCTGCTAGCGTCTAAGATGGATGAGAAACAGCTACCGCATAAGTTCTGCACTACTTTTAGATCAAAAGAGGGTGCGGTAGAGAAGTTGCAACGAATCTGTGACGAACAGCGAAGAACACAAGAAAGAGAACTCGCGAACCCTAATGCAGATTTAAGGGGTGAAAAGGGCAAGAGCTTATGGATGTGCAGCTACTGCGGAGGATCGCCGCTGTTCTCTGGACGAACTCAGGGTGATGCAGCGGCCAACGTAGAGGAAGACGGTGAGTGCTGCGGCGACGGCGAAGCTCGAGAGGCAGAGTGGTGGCGATGGGAGGAAGAAGAAAGAGAAAGGACTGGCTGAGCCTATTTATAAGGGGATAAGTGAACAGGCAGACACGAAAATCGAGGAAGACCAAAGTAATGATTATCCAGCTAAATGGATGCCTCGATTTTCGGAAAACATTTAAGATAAGGATCTGTTGAAGATGACGTCGTGGCGTTTTTCCAAATTTTCTGAAGATGACGTCATGGCGGGTTATAGAGCTTTTACAAACAACAGAAGATGGATTTCGACTGAGTGTTGGAGGTTGACAAGAACAAATTTCAAATCAACATGGGCCTAATGTTGGGAATATGACTACTAGGTATGACCCGCCCAGGAGGGGCCGGGTCAATCCTAATGGCGGGTTACTAAAAGAAGCTCAGTGAATATACAAGGCGATGGTTTAGTATAAGACTTGTAGTAGGCCCAAGCCCAGAGGCAGCTTGAGGCCCGTGATTGTAAACCGCCATGTGTAATAAAGACTTGTAAAGAAAGGAATGTAAAGGAAGTCACCGAGCCGGACACGTTATATGAGCCGGCCGGGACTCTGTAGGCCGCCAGGCATCAACCCGTGTATATAAGGGGACGACCTGGTGGCGGCTTAGGGTAAGAAACAACAGATCAAGAAGCCAAGCTAGCGTATTGCGCTCCTTGGTCATCGAAGCCTAGCAATACCACGTCAACTGGACTTGGCTTTACCTTCACCGCAAGGGGCCGAACCAGTATAAACCTCTCGTGTCCTTTGTCCCGATTAACCCCTTTAAGCTTCCTAGTTGCGATGGCTCCACGACTAAGTCCTTTCACTAGGAAATCTACCGTGACAATTCCACGACAGGCTCGGACCAACCTTACATGACCACGTTCATGAGACTGGTTCCACCGACAGACATGCAACTAGTTTTGCATAAAGGTGGATGGCGGGTGTCTGTTTCTCCTACTTTCATTGAATCAAATTTGACTGCGGCTGGTCCTTGTTGAAGGTTAAAACTGCAAACTTGATAAATCACCATTGTGGTTTTGATGCGTAGGTAAGAATAGTTCTTGCTAGAAGCCCGTAGTAGCCACGTACAACTTGCAACAACAAAGTGGAGGACGTCTAGCTTGTTTTTGCAGGGCATGTTGTGATGTGATATGGTCAATACATGATGTGATAAATGTTATTGTATGAGATGATCATGTTTTGTAAGATATCTGACAACTGGTAGGAGCCTTATGGTTGTCTCTTTATTGTATGAAATGCAAACGCCATGTAATTGCTTTACTTTATCACTATGCGTTAGCGATAGTTGTAGAAGCAATAGTTGGCGAGACGACCACGATGCTATGATGGAGATCAAGGTGTCGATCTGGTGATGATGGAGATCATGGCGATGCTTTGGAGATGGAGATCAAAAGCACAAGATGATGGTGGCCATATCATGTCACATATTTTGATTCCATGTGATGTTTATCTTTTATACATCTTATTTTGCTTAGTCTGGCGGTAGCATTATAGGATGATCCCTTAACTAAAATTTCAAGGTATACGTGTTCTCCCCGAGTATGCACTGTTGTGACAGTTCGTCGTGTTGAGACACCACGTGATGATCGGGTGTGATAGACTCTACGTTCACATACAACGGGTGCAAAACAGTTTTGCACATGCGGAATACTCGTGTTAAACTTGACGAGTCTGGAATGTACGGACATGGCCTCGAAACACTGGAGACCGAAAGGTCGAACGTGAATCATATAGTAGATATGATCAACATTGAGATGTTAACCATTGATGACTACTCCATCTCACATGATGATCGGACATGTTTAGTTGATTTGGATCATGTATCATTTAGATGACTTGAGGGATGTCTATCTAAGTGGGAGTTCTTAAGTAATATGATTAATTAAACTAAATTTATCATGAACTTAGTCCTGATAGTATTTGCAAATCTATGATGTAGATAAATAGCTCGCAATGTAGCTCCCATTATTTTTGATATGTTCCTAGAGAAAATAAGTTGAAAGATGATAGTAGCAATGATGCGGACTAGGTCCGTGATCTGAGGATTATCCTCATTGCTGCACAAAAGAATTATGTCCTTGATGCACCGCTAGGTGACATACCTATTGTAGGAGCAAATGCAGACGTTATGAATGTTTGGCAAAGCTCGATATGATGACTATTTGATAGTTTAGTGCGTCATGCTTTACGGCTTAGAATCGGGAATTCAAAAACGTTTTGAACGCCACGGAGCATATGAGATGTTCCAGAGCTAAAAATTGGTATTTCAGACGCATGCCTGTGTCGAGAGGTATGAGACCTCTGACAAGTACTTTGCCTACAGAATGGAGGAGAATAGCTTAGCTAGTAAGCATGTGCTCAGAATGTCTAAGTACTATAATCGCTTGAATCAAGTGGGAGTTAATCTTCTAGATAAGATTGACAGAGTTCTCTAGCCACTATCACCAAGCTACTAGAACTTCGTGATGAACTATAATATGCAAGGGATGACGAAAACGATTCCCAAGCTCTTCGCAATGTTGAAATCGGCGAAGGTAGAAATCAAGAAAGAGCATCAAGTGTTGATGCTTGACAAGACCACTAGTTTCAAGTAAAAGGGCAAAGGAAAGAAAGGGAACTTCAAGAAGAATGGCATGCAAGTTGCCACTCCCATGAAGAAGCCCAAAGCTAGACACAAGCCTGAAACTGAGTGCTTCTACTGCAAAGGAAATGGTCACTGGAAGAGGAACTGCCCCAAATACTTGGCGGATAAGAAGGATGGCAAAGTTAACAAAGGTATATATGATATACATGTTATTGATGTGTAATTCACTAGTGTTCATTGATGTCTACTACACAACTTGTTCTTGTAGACTCGTGTTGGGCCTCCAAGCGCAGAGTTTTGAAGGACAGTAGCAAAGTTCCCTCAAGTGGATGACCTATGGTTTATCAATCCGTGGGAGGCGTAGGATGAAGATGGTTTCTCTCAAACAACCCTACAGCCAAATAATAAAAAGTCTCTTGTGTCCCCAACACACCAAATACAATGGTAAATTGTATAGGTGCACTAGTTCGGCGAAGAGATGGTGATACAAGTGTAGTAATGATAGTAGATATTGATTTTTGTAATAGGAACAATAAAAAACAGCAAGGTAGCAAGTAACAAAAGTGAGCACAAACGGTATTGCAATGCTTGAAAATGAGGCCTAGGGTCCATACTTTCGCTAGTGCAATCTCTCAACAATGCTAATATAATTGGATCATATAACCATCCCTCAACGTGCGATGAAGAATCACTCCAAATTTCCTATCTAGAGGAGAACATAAGAAGAAATTGTTTGTAGGGTACGAAACCACGTCGAAGCTATTCTTTCCGATCGATCTATCCAAGAGTTCATACTAAAATAACACCAAATAATTTCAGATTCATAATACTCAATCCGACACAAGGAACCTCAAAGAGTTCCCCGAGATTTCTATCAAAGAAACAAAGACAAGAACGTGCATCAACCCCTATGCATAGATTACCCCAATGTCACCTCGGGAATCCGCGAGTTGAGTGCCAAAACATATATCAAGTGAATCAATACGATACCCCATTGTCACCACAAGTATTCATATGCAAGACATATATCAAGTGCTCTCAAATCCATAAAAGTATTCAATCTGATAAAACAAAATCTCAAAGGGAAAACTCAATTCACAACAAGACAGGGAGGGGAAAACACCATATGATCCGACTATATTAACAAAGCCCGCGATACATCAAGATCGTGACATCTCAAGAACACGGTGCTACTCTGGCCCACTGGATGCCTTCTGGTCCATAAAAAATCCACAAAAAATTTCACGGTGTTTGGACTCTGTTTGATATTGATTTCCCGTGATGTAAAAAACAAGCAAAAAACATCAACTTGCACTGGGCACTGGGTCAATATGTTAGTCCCAAAAAATGATATAAAGTTGCTATAAAATGATTGTAAAACATCCAAGAATGATAATAAACAGCATGAATACTTCATAAATTATAGATACGTCGGAGACATACCATTCATAGCAACCCCTGGGTATTTGATACCGGTTCAGTTGCTGAGATTAGTAACTCTGTAACATCCCAAATTTTCAATTTGGAATGTTATACATAGGATATCATATTTTATCGCATTTCATTTTGCGATCCTCGAAGTTCTAAGAAACTTTAGGACCCACGGAGAGAGTTGGGGATTTCATTGTTTCATATTTGAATTTTCTCAAATATCGAAAACAAGGATCATTTTAGTTTTAATTATTTCTATCTCCAAATATATTTCATATTAAAATATATGAGAGGAGAGAATATGACTTCTCCAAAATAATTGGAATATTGGAGGAAAAATGTTAAAATCAAATAAATTATTTTATTTGGATTTTATCGCTATTTTATTTGAATTAGAAGAAATGCATGTTTAGGCCAAGAAAATGTTCACTTTGTTCTAAATATTCTATTTAGATGGTGAAAATTTGTTTTGGTATTTTTAGATTTTTATTTTATTTTCTAGGATTTTTCCGGCTAAATTTGATTTTTTAAAAAAAAGTCAAACCGACCTAATGGGCCGTGGCAGACCCGGACTCTCCTGCCCCGCAGCCCACTCCCGCCCGTAGCCCACCTCGCCACCAAACCCTAGCCACCGCCCCGCCCGCGCCGCCGCCGCCAACTGCCGCCTGCCACCGCCGCTGCGCCGCCTTGCTGCTAACCGCCGCCGCTGGAGTTGCCGTGGTTTTTTCGGTTTTTAGGTAAACTCTAGATCTAGATCTAGATCCGTTTTTTTAGTTTTTCCTCGGTTTAATTTATTAGATCGGTTTCGTCGGTTTGTTTATTTAGCGGATGTTCATCCGTACATTCGTTTTAACGAACGTTCTTTGTCGGTTAGGTTCAGACAGCGAACGTTCGTTCGTTAGTCTTTTCCTTTTATTTTATTTTCCGCGAGGGACCTATTTGCGATTATTTTTATCGCAGATTAGCCCCTGATCTTCAAACATCGCCGTTTCTTAACCGTTTGTCTGAATCCAGTGAAACCAACGCCAAAATCTTTGTCTCGAAACCCTCTTTCTGTTTAATCAACTTGAACAAGGTTTTGACAATCTTAAAATTTGGTTTCAAGTAGATTTGTTTTCAAAGTTCTTTTGACCGTAGTTTCCGTTCCGTAGCTCCGATTTGATTGTTTCTTTTTGCAGATCGAGTCTCTTCAGTTGAGTTTTCAGATTCGATCTTCTTATTCGAAGTTTTCCCCTTGCATCTATGCATGAGTGCTTATGTATGCTATTGTTTGTTTGTGCTAGAATTCCCGGAGTGCGCAACGTGCTACTACGAGTCACTAGGTCTTGTGGATCATCAGCAAGGCAAGTAACACTTTGATCATATCCCTTTTACCCAGTTTTTATGCATTAGTTTCAACCCTCAAACATTGCATGAGTAGGATCTCTTAACTTGTGGGTTTGGGAAGTAGATGATGACGTAGAACCTATTACCCTTTTAATATCAACCCTGGGAGTTACTTCTACATTATGCTACTTATTGCCATGCTATGCTCGTAGACATGGATTGGGTTTGAGAGTATCCATGACAGACGTGAGCTTATTAATTAATGGTTTACTTAAGGTGGCTACTTACACTAGTAGAAAACAGGGCTATGGTCCAGGCCGGCTCAGCCCATTAGTCCCGGTTCAGTGTAAGAACCGGGACTAATGTGGGCATTGGTCCCGGTTCGTGAGCCCAGGGGGCCGGCCGTACCACGTGGGCCATTGGTCCCGGTTCGTTTGGACCTTTTGGTCCCGGTTGGTGGGACGAACCGGGACAATGGGCCTCGCTCCTGGCCCACCACCATTGGTCCCGGTTGGTGGCCTGAACCGGGACCAAAGGCTCCCCTTTAGTCCCGGTTCTTGCCACAAACCGGGACCAATGAGGTGCCTATATATACCCTCGCCCGCGAGCAGAGCACTCCAGTGCTCTGTTTTTCTCTGGCCGGCGAGGGGAGGGGTTTGTGGTGCTCTAGCTCACCTCCTATGCACATGAGGTGTTCGATGGAATGCCCGAGCCACACTACTTAAACTTTCTCCTCTCGAAGCTCGACCTCCAAGCTCCATTTTCCTCGAGATTTGTCTAGATTTAGCGGTCCGTCACGCCCCGTCCCCGTCTTCACCACCGTCGATCACCCGCGCTGATCTCATCACCGACACCACCGTGGTGAGCCTCTTGTTCTTATCTTCTTTCTGAAAGGAAAAATATTCTTACTTGTCTGTTTAGATAGATACTTGTATCATTTTCTTACATTTATTATTGCATCTTATATAGTGCGATGGTTTTGGTATCCGCCCCCGTCGGCCCTCGTCCTGTCTATGATTCGGATTTGGTATGTATATTATATTCATAACTATTGGTTCATTTATTGTTTATGAAAATTATGCCGACCAACGTGACATAGATTTTATTTATCTAGGATGTATGTGAATCGGAAATGCCAACCGACCCTATTGTCGAGAGGTTAAATTTAGTTGAAGAAGAAAACAATTTGTTGAAGGAAAAAATAAAAAAAATTGAGGAGGAGAAGATGATATTGGAGTTGCATGTTGCGGATGTCGTCGATGATCACAAGATCAAGATGGATGCAATGCGCTTGAAGATTAGAAAGATTAGAAAATATGCCATTCATACCGAGGCTTGGTATCATTATGCCGTTGGATCAATTGTTGCCTTGGTTGCGATTATGATCGCATTTGTTTTCGCATTGAAATGTTTTACATAGTTTCAATGTATGGTTTAATTAATTAGATGCTCTGGAGAGCTATATGTTGTTAGATGAGAACTATGTATGCACTTTGGTTTTAATGTGATGATGAACTTCTATTAATTTGGACACTTAATTATATATAATGCACACAGATGAACCGGCAATGGATGTACGGTGACAGACACACCCGCGAGTACATTAAGGGCGTGCATGAGTTTCTCGATGCGGCTGAGGCAAACAAGCAGAATGGTTTTATGTGTTGTCCATGCACTGAATGTGGGAATACGAGGTCTTACTCTAACCGGAAAATCCTTCACTCCCACCTGCTTTACAAGGGTTTCATGCCACACTATAATGTTTGGACGAGGCACGGAGAAATAGGGGTTATGATGGAAGACGGCAAAGAAGAAGAGTACGATGACAACTATGTGCCCCCTGAATACGGTGATGCTGCAACGGGGGGAGCTGGTGAAGATCAAGAGGAACCAGACGATGTGCCCAATGATGCTGCCACGGGTGAAGCTGCTGAAGATAAAGAGGAACCAGACGATGTGCCCGATGATGATGATCTCCGCCGGGTCATTGTCGATGCAAGGACGCAATGCATTAGTCAAAAGGAGAAGCTGAAGTTCGATCGCATGTTAGAGGATCACAAAAAAGGGTTATACCCCAATTGCGAAGATGGCAACACAAAGCTCGGTACCGTACTGGAATTGCTGCAGTGGAAGGCAGAGAATGCTGTGGCTGACAAAGGATTTGAGAAGCTACTGAAAATATTGAAGAAGAAGCTTCCAAACGATAACGAATTGCCCGACAGTACATACGCAGCAAAGAAGGTCGTATGCCCTCTAGGATTGGAGGTGGAGAAGATACATGCATGCCCTAATGACTGCATCCTCTACCGCGGTGCCTACAAGGATCTGAACGAATGCCCAGTATGCGGTGCGTTGCAGTATAAGATCAGACGAGATGACCCTGGTGATGTTGACGGCGAGCCCCTCAGGAAGAGGGTTCCTGCGAAGGTGATGTGGTATGCTCCTATAATACCACAGTTGAAACGTCTGTTCAGAAACGAAGAGCATGCCAAGTTGATGCGATGGCACAGTGAGAACCGAAAGAAAGATGGGAAGTTGAGAGCACCCGCTGACGGGTCGCAGTGGAGAAAAATCGAGAGAAAGTACTGGGATGAGTTTGCAAAGGACCCAAGGAATGTATGGTTTGCTTTAAGCGCGGATGGCATTAATCCTTTCGGGGAGCAGAGCAGCAATCACAGCACCTGGCCCGTGACTCTATGTATGTATAACCTTCCTCCTTGGATGTGCATGAAGCGGAAGTTCATTATGATGCCAGTTCTCATCCAAGGCCCTAAGCAACCCGTCAACGAAATTGATGTGTACCTAAGGCCATTAGTTGAAGAACTTTTACAGCTGTGGAATGGAAACGGTGTACGTACGTGGGATGAGCACAGACAGGAGGAATTTAACCTTAAGGCATTGCTGTTCGTGACCATCAACGATTGGCCCGCTCTCAGTAACCTTTCAGGACAGACAAACAAAGGATACCACGCATGCACGCACTGTTTAGATGACACTGAAAGTATATACCTGGACAAATGCAGGAAAAATGTGTACCTGGGCCATCGTCGATTTCTTCCGACCAACCATCAATGTCGAAAGAAAGGCAAGCATTTCAAAGGCGAGGCAGATCACCGGAAGAAGCCCGCCATGCGCACCGGTGATCACGTGCTTGCTATGGTCAATGATTTACACTACGTAATCTTTGGAAAGGGTCCCGGTGGAGTAGCTGTTCCGAATGACGCTGAGGGACACGCACCCATGTGGAAGAAGAAATCTATATTTTGGGACCTACCCTACTGGAAAGACCTAGAGGTCCGCTCCTCAATCGACGTGATGCACGTGACGAAGAACCTTTGCGTGAACCTGCTAGGCTTCTTGGGCGTGTATGGGAAGACAAAAGATACACCTAAGGCACGAGAGGACCTGCAACGTTTGCACGAAAGAGACGGCATGCCTCCGAAGCAGTATAAAGGTCCTGCCAGCTACGCTCTTACGAAAGAAGAGAAAGAAATCTTCTCTAAATGCCTGCTCAGTATGAAGGTCACGACTGGCTTCTCGTCGAATATAAAGGGAATAATAAATATGCCAGAGAAAAAGTTTCAGAACCTAAAGTCTCATGACTGCCACGTGATTATGACGCAACTGCTTCCGGTTGCATTGAGGGGGCTTCTACCGGAAAACGTCCGATTAGCCATTGTGAAGCTATGTGCATTCCTCAATGCAATCTCTCAGAAGGTGATCGATCCAGAAATCGTACCAAGGCTAAGGAGTGATGTGGCGCAATGTCTTGTCAGTTTCGAGCTGGTGTTCCCACCATCCTTCTTCAATATCATGACGCACGTCCTAGTTCATCTAGTCGACGAGATTGTCATCCTGGGGCCCGTATTTCTACACAATATGTTCCCCTTTGAGAGGTTCATGGGAGTCCTAAAGAAATATGTCTGTAACCGCGCTAGGCCAGAAGGAAGCATCTCCATGGGCCATCAAACAGAGGATGTTATCGGGTTTTGTGTTGACTTCATTCCTGGCCTTAACAAGATAGGTCTCCCTAAATCGCGGTATGAGGGGACACTGACTGGAAAAGGCACTCTTGGAAGAGACTCAATAATATGCAGGGACGGATATTCTTGGTCTCAAGCACACTACACAGTTCTGCAGAACTCTACCTTGGTGACCCCGTATGTCGATGAACACAAGAACAGTCTGCGCTCCAAACACCCGGAGCAGTGCGACGACTGGATTACATGTGAACACATCACGACTTTCAGCAGTTGGTTGGAAACACGTCTCAGAGGTGACAACACTGTTTGTGATGAGTTGTACTTGTTGTCCAGGGGACCATCTTTCACTATATTGACTTACAAAGGATACGAGATAAATGGGAATACATTTTACACAATCGCCCAAGATCAAAAGAGCACCAACCAAAACAGCGGTGTCCGCTTTGATGCAGCAACCGAGAGCAGAAAGGACACATATTATGGTTACATAGTGGACATATGGGAACTTGACTACGGACCTGATTTTAAGGTCCCTTTGTTTAAGTGCAAATGGGTCAATCTGTTAGGCGGCGGGGTACAGGTAGACCCACAGTACGGAATGACAACAGTGGATCTGAAAAATCTTGGGTACACTGACGAACCATTCGTCCTAGCCAATGATGTGGCACAGGTTATCTATGTGAAGGACATGTCTACCAAACCGAGAAAAAGAAAAGATAAGGAAGCGAATACATCATACGATGAGCCAAAGCGCCACATAGTTCTTTCAGGAAAAAGGGACATCCTGGGAGTGGACGGCAAGACAGACATGTCTGAAGATTATGAAAAGTTTCATGAAATTCCTCCCTTCAATGTCAAGGCTGACCCAAGCATCCTGATAAACAATGAAGATTATCCATGGTTACGGCGCAATAAGCAAATGACACAAGCAAAGAAAAAGTGAAGACTTTCTCCCGCAATAAGCAAATGCTATGTGGGTGAAATTATGATACCATCCCAACTTTCAACTTTTTCAGAGTTCATTTGAAATGCTTTCATGTCTTATGGTTCGAAACTTTGATACTTCGAAAGTGATTGTCCATTTTGTACACGAAGTGCATCAAGTTTTTGTCGTAACCCTCTCTACTTTTTGGAACATGCTATGTGGGTGAAATGATGATACCATGCCAACTTTCAACCTTTTCAGAGTTCATTTTGAAATGCTTTCCAATTTCAGAGTCATTTAGCTCAAAGAATGAATTAATAGCAAACAGAATGAACTACAAAACTTTTATGAAAATAAAAACAATCAATTTAAAATATTATGTTATGATCAACTAAAATAAAACTATAATATTCTTCAATAGCAAAAAGAATATAATTTGTGTGACCTAAAATCAAACTATAAGTATTGTACTTGATTAATAAAAAATAAATAGCAAAGAAGAAAAAAATTCTAATTTTATAGTAAAGTTATTCATAAACTAGTGATTCACACAAATTTTTAAAAATTCAAATTTAAACTATTTAAAATTTAAAACTAATGGCACTAACAGAAAGTTTATAATTTTTGTGACCTAAAAGCAAAAAGAAATCACAAAACTGTAAGTATTTAGTTGTAAGTAGAAATAAAAAATAAATAGAAAAAAATTCTAATTTTATAGTAAAGTTATTCATAAACTAGTGATTCACACAAATTTTTAAAAATTCAAATTTAAACTATTTAAAATTTAAAACTAATGGCACTAACAGAAAGTTTATAATTTTTGTGACCTAAAAGCAAAAAGAAATCACTAAAAAACTGTAATTATTTAGTTTTAAGTAGAAACAAAAAAATAAAAAACCAAAAAAATGTAGAAATAGAAAAGAAAAAACAAAAAAAATGCCACCTACTGGGCCTCCACGGCCTGAATACGACTAGAAACCCTACATGGGCCAGGATTCAGGCCCGCAGAGGCCCAATAGGCCCACAGGCAGTAGCAAGTTTAGGCCCGAAAGCCTGCATTTGAGAGGAGCTCGAATGGAGAGGCGCCAGACATAACAACGTCGAGAACACAGAGAACTCATGAAAAACCACGCTCCAAAAGATTTCTATAGTCTCGTGCAGATTCCCCTTAGCCAGATGTGGCACTAAATCGGCGCGGGCCGAGCGTCCACGGCATGGTCCGAGTCTAGTGCTACCAGAGCCGGACTAAGGCATGGTCGTCTTTGTCCCCGCACCAACCGGACGCGTCGCTCGAGCATCACCACTGGGCCAATGTGTTCTAAGTTGACATACGCGTCACGGTTGTTTTCACCAACGGCGCACTTATCCTTGAACTCCACCTTAAGTACATGCAACCCAAAACTCCGGCAAACTATTAGATCGCTTCGAATACCGGGACTTAAGCTGTTGCTATAATATAAGTGAATACTATCTCTCATCTTCAATCTCTTTTCAGTGCTCCCACTATCTGCGTGCCGCAACCATGCGTCGCCGAATCCGGCTCCCTATTATTCCCTCTGCCTTATAGTTTTTCTTCGCTTTATCGCGGGAAATTCGTGTCGCCCGCCGCGGCGGCCGCCCGGGCCCGCCCCTCGGTCGTCGGCCCTCGTCCCTACGTCAGACGCCACGCTGCAGGCCCCGCCCCTGCATCCACTCTCGCGCACGCCCAGTGACTCTCTTTTCCAATCTTGTCTGAGAAAGCTGCTCAAAATCATGAGAAACCGAAGCGACCGCGTAGATCCTCGAACTCTCTCACACGGCTCCCGTCTGCGCTCTCGTTCGCCCGTCGCCCGCGCCGCGTGTACCGCTCCCCTCGGATACGGCCCCGCCCCTGCAGCTCTCATCGTCGTCCGGGTCGGCCCACGCGGCCCACTTTCCGTCGCCAGGTACGCTGGCTCGCCGCGGCGCCCCGGCGCGCCGGCGTAAAATTTCTCGGAATCGCACGCAATCGATCGCCCCGAGACCGAATTGATATGCATGATGAATCCACGCCCTCGTCTGGCCGTCTCAGCTACATTCGTGCAGAATCTGCACGCCTCTCGCCGGATGTACCTCCATATATCATTGCGTCCCGTGAGTGAAGTGTCGAGTCGGCCCGTACTCCTGACTGCGCCTGCGCTGTCTACTGTGCTCTGGGACATAACCCCATCTTGGCTCGTGGATCTCAACCAGCAGCTAGCTATATGTATATTTATGTTAGAGAATCTTGTTCTGATGCACTTATTGACATCTCTCTGATATGTGCTTTTTTTTCTGTCTATGTATTCATCAATGCTTATGTATTTTATTCGTATGTCGTGAATATATTGCCAGTTAAATACAATAAGTTCATAGCATATGAATGAAATAATTATAATCAGATTTTATCACTCATGTTAATGGATTAATATTCTATCATTAACGAATTTTATTTGCTTTCCTTGCAGTGCCAAGAGACAATCTTTTTCGTACTATGAAGGGATAAGAGCGGTGGGTGCCCCTTCGCCTTATGGGTCCTATTCTCTTACGCTTCCCTTCTCATAGCTTTATAGTTGATCCAATATGACTCTGCTCAAATTGAAATGTGGATTCTGAACAAGAAGAAATGCGAGTGAGCGCGTAACATGCGGGGGGTCGAGGTTGTTCAGGATAAGGCGTGCCCGTGTGTCTAGCCTCCGGCGCTATAATAGTTCGAGCCGGAAGGAACTGCTCGCGCGAGCAGGATTAACGCAATGAAGATAACCAAAAGAAGAAAGAGCGAGTGATGCCGGAGCAAGAAAATAAGAATATGCAGGAGAATCTAGCCAAGAGAATATATCTGATTCTTTATCAGCCTATTTCTACTACCTTCTCCTAGACTCCTCTTCTCTATTTGTCCGTTATATCTTCCTCCTCCGTGGGTTTACTTCTCGTACGCTACCACTTCTGGTACTCATCCAAAAACCACTAAAGCTCATGGAGGAGGTACAACCGTCATCGAACGGTTTAAGCATGCGACATTGGCGCGCATGGACAAGGCGCGGTCATAAGAGTCGTGATAGCGCTGCTCGCCAGAGTGCGACGTCTTCTTCGTCAAAGTAGGAAGACACAGAAGTGAGATAAGTGACCGTGATGCTCTTCACTCTCGTCCATTTCCTATCATATTCTCTGATGTATTTCTGTACTCTCTATTCCGTGCATTTAACTCTACATTTGTATAGTTGTTCCCTTGTGCGAGTCCCTGTGTATGTTACTTATTGCTCTGACGATTTCAATGCTTCGTGTTGAGTGTTAGCTCGCTGCGTCCCGAATACCTACGCGATGAGCTGTCTATCTTCCCCGTAGTAGGAGAATCCCATATACAGTATGTACCTCATTCGTGCGATGGAGTCTCTTTAATCGTGACTCTGCTTCCGTGTCGAGGACCTACCAGTACATCCATACTCCCACATAACTTTATGTACCGTTGCAATGGACTTGCCTAGTCTTCGAAAGCTCGCCTCTGATATTGTGCGCGACGTGTGGGATTACGCGCTAGTTACCGGATCCCTCCCGCCGACAAAGTCGGCGACCTTATCTCACACCCACCTGACTGCTAGCTAGTTTAGGGTGGTCCTACCGAAAGATATGGACAGATACCTCTTAAATAATCACGAATATAAGTGAAGCAAAAAGAAAAAAAAGAAGCGCAGCACAACAGGTGAATTCTTCTGGAGGAGAGAGTGGAACACACTAGGCTATATAGTTCAACTCCTTCTCTACTTCATTCACCCTAAGTCTTATCTCTTTCTTTGCTGATCCTATATGTCTGTTGTCTCAGCTATCCACAAATTGTTCGTTCCTCTCCTATATAGTTATCACTCGTGTCTGCTTGGTTATAACTCTTCCATGTCTAGCGTGAAGGTTAGGAACTGATGAGGTTATATGTCTAGTTAGATCAAAAGGCTATTGACATAGGAACACTAACGCCACGATCAAGTAGCCGGAAGTAACCGGTAAGCAGCAATGGTGTCAACTCTCTCTCATTGTACGAACTCCAAGTCGAATCCCCTTCTGATCGAGATGACGATCCTCTGATGATCTAGAATCAGTGCGGCGCTCGTGATACATAAGCCAGTAACTCGCAGTCACTTGAGCTTCCAAAAGATGCGCTTGCGGGATGTCTCTCCCATCTTAGACTCGGCACACCTTCTATAACGTCGTGACACTCATGTATATGTCCAACATGTATTCACAGATGTATCATGTGTATGTTCCAGTATAGTCTCATCTCAATCTCATAAGAAACAACTGAATAATGATACGTATCTTGCTCATAGCCTCTATTCGAGATGACAACTTGTAGGCTTCGTCACCCCCCATGCCACATGTATATCTCCAGGCTAACATTTTATTATACGCTCTTTCATTAGATGAACAAACGTACTCATCTCGTTGCTCTATTGATTCCATCTATTGGTCCACTTACACACGTGATATACGATCCTGCAACCCCTGCAGTCTACTCAGCGATCCGTCGGACATCTAACCACATAAGGGTGAAGTGGTCGATGACTGAAAGCTGGGTTGCAGTGCGAGTGCATGTATTCGAGCTTATGTCCTTAGTTAAGTGCGTTGGGCTGTGCTCCGCAGGGCTCTCTATTCAAGAAGGCGGCTCTAGGCATAGCTCCCCTCAGTCGGCCAGAGTAGGACCGCGCGATGGCTACTGCCTAAGCGTAAAAGTGAATTCGGTAAATGACAATTCGCTAGTTCTTTCTCCATCCAATATTAAGAGCAGGCGATTAGACCAACTGATATGTTTTACGAAGGGTGTCTGGCATAGTTGATGAATACAAATGGCCTACATAGTTCCCGGATGAATTATAATTTTCCATGGAAATTGTCTTTAGTGCTCCCAAATTCCTCTACGCCCACACGTAGGTTCTATCTCCATAATGTAACTGCTGATCATACGGTAGAAGGCTCTGTCTGATCTTTCTTAGCCAATATAGCTCATCGCATATGCCATATATGTTGGTCTCTGTTCTCTATACACAACTGAAGACTCGGGAAAACGTTACTCTGTATTCTTTAATGTTGACTGTGACTATAATCTCGCCCATCAACATAGATTAATATGGTGTGAGATCCTCGGATCGGACACTTACGGTGGACCTCCGGAACTCCCGCCTCGACGATCCGTTAGTAGAACTCTCGCATAGAAGAAAGAAAATCCAAAACAAGAGAACGAGAATATATAGTATACTCCACTCATGAGTGTGATGCGTATAGATAACGTAAATATGGTGTAGGTATTCTCTCTCTCTTCTATTCCTCTTCACGCTCGTGTCTTTTCACTTATCTCTCTCTTCCTACCACTGTACTATGATATTATCTCAGTATTGAGACCGTGTCGTTGAGATACGCTATCCTAGACTAGAATTACTAGTCTGCGCTCCGATCGGTCGCTCTGCTTGCCTCGAATATCATATCCTGGCTCCGATGCTATTCTAACTCCTCATGATTAGCGTCAGCTAACCCTCAGTCTTACCATAGTTGGGTGCTCTAACACTACTATACTAACCACTTCTCATTAATCTGTACTTTGCTAATTAGATTCAACTTCTCTCGAGCTCATAAAGTGAGATATATGGTGATACAATAACTAATAGTGACACGCCCCTGCGAAGTGGCAACGATAGAAATGCTGTAGAGAAACTTAGCTGCTAACAGTTGCAGGAATAGTTCTCTTGCTCCGCGCACTGATGGGAGTCGATTTTACACTCGAAGATCCAGATTATTCAATCTCTCTAGCGAAACGTTGACTACTCTACCCTAAAAATAGCTCCGGCACTGGTAGCCCCTCTATAACTATAGGCATGGGGTCTGTGACATCTATTTTTTCTGGTGCAGAGCGCTATTCTCGTCAATGCCGGGTGTGCCAACTGTGGCCTTCGATAGCGCTTGAGGACGGCACTAGCGGTTAGACCATGCCTCGTGCAAGAGGGACGGGTAGACTCTCTGGTCTCCGTGCTTGCGGGATTTTATATATTCACGAAAATTCAGATATCTACTGAGAGATCCATAGTGAAAGTGATGTTAAGACTAAGTTTTTCCCTCGCGAGGGAAGTACGGACCTGGCATATTATATTATAGTCTCTATGCCACACTATATTTCACACTGTCTCATACGTATAGCTGAAGTTGATGAGACTATTCATAATCTCTCATCTTCGGACTCATCGATGCCATCAATATATTTAATCCTTTAAAAGTTTATTGTTCGCTCGTCCTCTCTCGCTCTCTCTCTCGTAGATCAACTCGAAATCTCTGTTAATGATGCAGAGCTCGGATCAGTACCCGCTGAAGCAATAAGGTTTGCGCTACTACTGTATGCCTCGTTTCAGTAATAGATTAGCTTATCGCGTGTGGTCTGTCGCCGCCATGAACAACGCGCCAACCTATGAACCGCCGGACAAATGTGGCTAGAGCATCTATGCTTTTTGGCTACTGCTGTACTAAGCTTGCTGGATTAAGGTCTGATACTGAACTCTGGTACAAAAGAGCGCATTTCTCATTGTAGGGTTCTTGTTAGGGACAAGATCCCGATAAGCACCAGCAATGGTTTACAGCTACAGAAGACCCTGAGGTGTCTTGTCAATGATATGCAGAAAAATGATCTTTGGACTGAGCTGAAGTCAAATTTCACCCTACCGCCTGAGGATAATCCAGAGAACCCAGTTAAAGAGAAATTAATCAAGTCTTTTGCTCTGAAGAGGATGGCAGAACTATTCAGGAGGTGGAAGAAAGAGCTGAATAAGTTTGTCGAAAAAAATGAGACACCAGAATTCAAGGGCAGATATGAGAAGATCAGAGATCACTGGCCCGCATTTGTGGCCCACAAGACATCAGAAAAGAGTAAGAAGATGTCGGCGACAAACAAGCAAAATGCTGCGAAGAAGAAGCTTCACCATCGCACGGGGTCAGGTGGCTACCTCGTAGCCCGGCCTAAGTGGTCCAAGAGTGAGAATGATCTGGTTCATAAAGGGATCGAACCAGAGACAAATAACTGGCCAGACCGTTGCCGGACTTGGTTCTTCGGGGCTGGCGGAACCCTGGACCCTGAAACAGGGAAGTGCATTTGGACGAACGATCAAATGGACATACCAGTCAGTAAGCTTAAGCAGTATATCGAAGCAGCGCAGGAAGGGACGTTCTTTCCAGATAGAGAGAACGACGAGCTCACAATGGCCCTCGGGAATCCTGAGCACCCTGGATGGACACGAGGCACGCCAGGCTCCGTTCCGTGGAAGGTTGGGTTTCCGGACGCAGGCGGTTACAAATCCCATGAGAGGAGGAAAAAAGTGCAGCAGACCCAAATGCAGGCGATGCAAGCAAGGGTGGACGCGATAGAGGAACGAGAAGCAAATCGCAGCAAACGTACTGCCGAAGCCTCCCCCGAAGCTACCCCACCATCTCAGCGCAGAAGCAGCGTGGCTTCCACCGAGCTGCTTCAGCTAGAGCATGCCTTGACGGCTCCTGCAAGCTATCCCGTGGATGCTATCACGGAGTCTCAAAATTGCCACCTTATGACGCAATGGATGAATTTGAAGGTCAAGGCGGCTGTTGGCTCTGTTTATCCTACTGAACCCGGCGCAACTTTTCACTGCCGGCCGATTCCAGAAGGATATGCTAGGGTGATGGTGGATGAGATAACGGAGGGATTTGAGGATCTCCAGCTTGACCACCCTACCGGTGAAGGGGAGACTCGGCTGGGGTCTGCTCTGAAGACTCCATGCCTATGGCGGAAGGACCTCATCAACCTTCCGAACTGGACGCCACCGCCTCCTCCTCCTCCTCCGGCGAGTCAGGGCACTCTGCCTCCACCGCCTCCTCCTCCTCCGGTGAGTGACGATCAGGGCCCTCGGCCGGCTCCTTCTTCGGCGCGCGGCGGCACTCCGCCTCCTTCTCCGCCTGTGCCGACGCGCCCGAGCAACCCGCCTCCTCCTTCTCCGCCTCATCAGCAAGGGGGGAAGAGACCTGCCGCCGCTCCAGCTGCTCCGGCGCGTCGTAGTCCTTCTCCTCCGCCGCTTAAGCAAGTAAAGAAGACAACCGCTACGTCTGCTCGGTCGGCGTCTAGCAGTACAACCAGAGGCGGGAGGACATATAGATTCGGTCCTTCTCTGAAGACTCCAGAGAAGTTACCATACGAGAGGACCCAGGAGGAGAACGCCGAGATCGCGCGAGAAGAAGTGAAGAAATTCTTTGAAGGGGTGAAAGCAAAGAAACATCCACCTCCGGAGGAGAAGGTAGATCGGGTGAAAGTGAAGCGCACTCTGGCTGCCCTGACAAAAACACCGAAGTCTGATTCGCCGAAAGGAAACTATGACCGCATTATTGGAAAGGAATTTGCCGAAGCGGAGCGGTCGGGAAGTACTGTCAGTGATCAAAGGCTGAAACAACGATGAGCTGGGAAACAAATTGCCCAGCTCGGCGAACAAGCGAAGCAATCGTGCCCCCCGCTCAAGGTGCCTAGCCACAACGTCGATAATGATCCGAGGATGGTGCCCGGTTATAGCAATCCTGCAGATTACCTGCCCGACGAAGTACATTATGACCCCATGGACGTGCAAATACAAAGATACGAGTACGGGAAGCCTCTCGTCAAAGATGAAAGATCTCTATCAACGATGATGCGAAGATTGCATGATTGGTACTTGAAAATCTGCAGAGACTCTGGGGGGAGGAGTACTTTGTATGCGAGAGTTAAACCGGAGCATGACCTCGTTGGAATTGATCTGTTGCCTGTTCCATTTGAGGAGTTCTATCAGTTCTTCAATCAATTGGCCCTCGATAAAGCAACTGTCACCTGCTACTGTCTGTAAGTAGTACTACTTCTGTCATTAAGTTTCTCTATATAGCTTAGCTCTTTCATTGCATGTATTTATAATCATCCTCACTATATTATGCAGATTGAAGATCATCGAATTGAAGAAAAGACAAGTCGGTGATATTGGGTTCATTAACACAAATCTCATAGATGCAACTCAGGTTAAATTTCATGCCGCAGAAACCGAGGCCAGCATGCTAGAATCGTTGATAATAAATCAAAACAAAGATATAATACTCTTTCCTTACAACTTCAAGTGAGTGTTACTGTCTTGTGCGTATTCGGTTTCCCTTATATATTAGTCAAGGTTATAGTAATGTAATTGATGAGTTATGCATGCGTGTGCAGTTTCCACTATATTCTCCTACATATTAAGCTTGAGCAGGGACTAGTAACCGTCTTAGACTCAAGACGAAAAGATCCCAAGGACTATGCAGATATGACTCAAATACTCGAGAAGTAAGTTAAATCGATCATTATCCACCATATCAACAACTTTGTTCATTTCCTGATATATCAAGTAATTGTTTTCTTTGTCCGGCAGGGTTTGGAGAAAATTCACCAGAAAAGCTCCGGGATTGCCGAAGGAGCTGCAATTTAGACACCCGAAAGTAAGTACTAGCTATAGTAGCATTTTAAGCGCATCTACTAGTCATTCAAGCGCTAGTTTCATCAATACCATTTGGCATTCTTGCTTATCAGTTTGATTAACCTCTATTTCTTGTAAAGTGGTTGTGGCAGCAACAAGGGAATGATTTCTGTGGTTACTATGTTTGCGAGTCCATCCGCCACACGACCTGTGAGCGGGGCTACACTGACGAACAATATGAAGTACGTAAATAACAACATTCACAATTTTATTTTATTACCATAATTTGTGTTGAGTTTCATTCATTCATATATATATGTATTGACCCCCTTCTTTAAATTAGATGTTTCGGAAGCGGGATGAACTCCTAGCACCAGCTCGTATGCGAGGAATTCAAGAGGAATTGGCGGCATTCTTTCTTGACCACGTGATCCCTGAAGACGGAGAATTCTATGTTAACCCTGAGTCCGTATGATTATATTTGTAAGAGATAATTACTGTATATATGTAGCCGGTAGTGTCAGATAGATATACGAGAACTTGTTGTTCGACCAATCTCTCGGAGAAGGAGAGGTGGTCGATATCACTTCTCTCTGTATATATGCATATATGTTCATGACGATCTTCTGTTTCCTTCGTTTGCTTACTAGCTAGCTAGCGTGTCTAGTCCTCTCTATATACGTATGTATAGTACGTAGCATCGACCAAGCACAAACATAACAGAGGAGACTTCTCTCTATTAATTATAACTAGCTAACACAATATATGAAACACCTAAATTAACCCCGTAAAACCCCCAACCCCCCCCCCCCCTTCAAAAAAAACAAAAACCCCAGCCACAGAAGTGCTGACGCGTGGATGCCTATTGGTCCCGGTTGGTGCCACCAACCGGGACCAAAGGGTCTCCACGTGGGCAGTGCGCAGAGCCCAGTCAGGAGACCCTTTGGTCCCGGTTGGTGGCACCAATCGGGACCAAAGGGTCTCCTGACTGGGCTCTGCGCACTGCCCACGTGGAGGGCCTTTAGTCCCGGTTCTGGATTGAACCGGGACTAAAGGGTGGAGGTATTAGTACCGAAACTTTAGTCCCGGTTCCTGAACCGGGACTATAGGCCCTTTTTCTACCAGTGTTAAACACACATCTGGATGGATTAGTTGCGGGCAGTGAGGATATACCAATGCTGTCCTTTTTGGTTCGCCACCCAGGCTCAAAGGGATCATAAGATTATTCATGATGGAAACTTCCGTGTGCAGCCACAAGCTATTATGGGCTCTAGCATAGTTGAGTAAGTTGTGGGAAACCTTTCCATGATGGGCTAGCAGATGCAGGGGATTGTAGGTGTACCGACCTATCTATCTGTCAAACACCATGCAGTGCAAGAAATACAACAGAGGAGATCAAGTCTTGTGGGGAAAAGTGTGCAAACCTCTCCAGAGTGTACAAACTAATCATGGTTAGCCGTGTCCCCGGTTATGGACATCTTGAGTATCTGGTTCTTGGATTATGATGTGGATCTCATCACTCTAAATTAATTTGCTGGGATGATAATTACTTTTAATTGGGATTGAGATGGGGTTACCATTCTCATTGTTTTTCAACTACCATGATAGTTAAATAGAATATATTCCTTTGTTGTAGGAAAAATTGGCTTTTCGCAAAAACATTATAACCATAGAGCCTCCACCAGCCATATATGCATGTAGTGATATCATTTACTTGTTCATTGCTCTACTGTGTTATCTTGCCAGCATATTCCATGTGCTGACCTGTTTCAGGCTGCAACATATCATGTTGCAGACTTTTCAGACAAAGAGTAAGGAGCGCTAGGTCATTTGTCGTGCACTCAGCTATGCCATTGGAGTTGATGGACTCACTTTATCTTCCAAGCCTTCTTGTCGGGGATATACCCCGCGGTATGACCCGGCCGGAAGTATGACCCGACCGGGCTTGGCGTTTTCATTGGTAAACCTACCGGAGTGGCGGCTCACGAACCTGGCGACTCACGGATGACCCTAACGCCGGGTCAGATAGAAGACTAGGCCCAAGGCCTAGAAGGCCGGTCATGTTTATGATGGGCCGATTTAAGAGGAAAGGCATAAGGAATATTCTCCTACAAAGGAAGCAAGACTAGGACTCCACTTGTAATAGGTTAATCCTAATCCTACTAGGACTAGTCATGTAACCCGCCCCTTCAACATATATAAGGAGGGGCAGGGCTCCCCAAAGAGAGAAAAGTAAGAAGAAACAATCTGTAGGGCTAGACACAAAGAGCCGGCTTACCGGCGACTCCTTGATGATCATAATGAGACCTAGCCACAAACAGCATGTAGGGTCATTACCGGATGATGTTTCCCGGGGTCCGAAGCTATCTAAATCCTTGTCTTATATTGCGTCTCTCGATTCCGGCCAACCCCTCTCAAGCTACCACATAGATGTGTTGGCCTCGCGACTAAGTCCTCACACTAAGGATATCTGCCGTGATAATTCCACGATAGTTGGCGCCCACCGTGGGGCTTGCGCATGGTGATGTTGAGTTCTTGGAGGGATCACTCCCAGGGATCGAGAAGTTCGCGCTGGTCAGATGGAAGAAGAGCCGGCACGAGACAATTGCGTGGGATAACTTAACAGAGGATAACCTTGGGCAGAGCCGACGAATTCATTGGTTGGTGATTAGAATCCTTATTAACTTTGGAAGCTGGCAGTGCAAGTTTGAGATCAAATTAGGGCTTGGCGTTCTGTGCGCCATCGACGTGATGCATGTAGCCGAGGCAGAAAAGAGACCTGCTGGAGCCGCCGTAGGCCGCGTCATATCTGTCCGTGTCAATATGCAATAGTAGTACTGCTAGTAAACTGATCCGCTAGATTAAACAAAAGAAGAAGGATCGAATCCATGGTCCAGTTCTGACACACGGAACCTGCCAGTTCCCTTATCATGTGATGAGCCAATTTTTGGGCAAGCAATCAAGTACATCAGTACCTCTAGAGCAGATTAGTCCCTGGCAAGAAAAAGGGAAAAACGGCCACGACCCGGACTCCATCATTGCTGCTTGCGAGGCCTTGCCGCAAGCCGTCGTTCTGGCCCCATCTTGGACGCCTCCTCTACCTACTGCGCGTCGACCGCGACTGTTGACCCGCCAAGATTGTCACAATTCCCCTATGGTGTCACCTTCATGCCGCTGAAGACGGCACCGCTGCACTTCGCCGGCGTCACCTTCAAGTCGCCGCTGCAGAGCCGCAACCGCGCCTCAAGCCGGCTCCGCCTCGACTCGCCGAGGTGCGCGCGTCTGCTGGCAATACTTCATCATCACGCCTCCACCTTCACGGGACTCCATGTCTCCGATCAGGGCCGGTTTATACCCACTGTGCCTTGCGCCATCGGCGAGCCGCCCCGGCTGCTACCGGTGAGCCGCCGTTTCCGATACGTCGTGTACAGTGTCGGGCCATTGTCCTGAGCCGCCGTCCGTTGAACTACCCGAACTGTTTGTTGGAAATATAAGCAATTTACCGAATGATTTTATTAACAGAAATACTAGATAAAGCATGACTAATATAGTAGAGATAAAACAAGTCATGCGTTCTGACAGAGAGAAGGAAAATAACTTCTGCATATATGAACCGTAGCTAATCATATCTATAGCAGACAGTGGAACTAGTTGCATATATGAGGTAGAACCTAACATATTTAGGGAAAATACTAGTACGAGAAACTGTGGCAGGATATCTAATAGAAAGAAGAACACATACGAGACAGCAGCAGCAGTAGCAGCACTGGACTTGGGGTCGGTGTCCTCGCCAGCCATGTCGTCGAGGAGGTTGTTGACGTCGGGGAAGAAGTCGTCGTCGGGGAAGTAGTCGTCGGAGTCCGGGGCGTCCGCGACGAAGGAGTCAGTCAGTAGTCGCGCAGAGCGCTCCCCAAAAACCTTATCACCCTTCTCCCGTACAGGACTCAAAGAGGTGCGGTTTCGGAGGCCTACTGTCCCGACCTGCGGTGCACGCCGCAAGCCGGGATGAGGAAGACAGCAGCAGCAGAGAGATTGGAACCGGTGGCGAGAGGAAGGAGAAGTTCTGGTGCATCTCTCTGAGAGGAGCGACCTCCCTTTTATAGGCGCAAGAGAAGGAGGCGAGAGGCTGCGCCGGGAGCTGAAGGGAACGCGGGAGATGAAACGAACAGGCAGCAGCCGAAGGGTGCAGCGTTCGTATTCAATATCCACTACAAAAACTTTCCACCTCCCGAGTGACCTTTCGTATACCCGTCGTGCGTGGAAAAATTTAGACATCGGGCTCGGCTCATTCCCGCAACCCGCGGTGCGTCGTGACGAGGCGTGGCGTGGCGAGGCGGGCGGCGGAGGAGGAGCGCGCGTGGATTCCTCTTGTTCTCATGCTCGTACAGTGGGGAAAGAACCTCCCTTATACAAGAGGTCCAACTCCCACTAAACTAGCATGTGGGACTAAACTTTAGTAGTATACCTTGCCTTGCACAAATGGGCTAAGTGGGCCTCTAGGATTTATTAGGAATTTCTGAAATAGTTATTGGGCTGCCCAAAATGACAAATTCCAGCAATCCCCCACCAGATCCAGAGGCACACAAAAATTTGCCTTGGTTCCAAAACACTGTTTTATATACCGGTACTTCAGTGGAGACTGTTAAGTTGAACTTCCACCTAGAACTCTATGCTACACTAGTAAGCAACTTGAACAGTGGACCGGGCCTTGAACTGCAAGTTTTCTGCGAATCTAGCTTCACATAAAGCCTTGACCGATAAGTGGCTACCGTGGGTCTTCCCCGCGGGTGGAGCTTATGCGTCATACTCCGTGACCTTTCATGAGTTTACTAGAGAGAACCCTACTCTCATAGATTGCGACGTTTGACAATCAGACTCATATAGGTGCGTTTCTTCAAAAGATGTTCTGCAGGACACATCTCTGCTTCAAAGAGCCACTTTAGAACACCATTAAGAATATAACATCAACCTGCCATGCAGATTAGGAGAAGTACTGCATTCTTTATGGAGTGGTTATTTTTAACAGTAAGGGTACTCTCCTCCCAGTGACCAACAGCTTGTCTTCCACATCTATTCACGGGATTCTCGCTCACAAAGATAGGTGTTATCACTGTGAACAACTCATATTGTGGGTCTCATACCCATCTCCCTCGATGCATTATCTATTCACATTACGTGATAGACCCTTAGTAAAGGATCTGCCAGATTTTTAGACGTTTGGATATAATCCAATGCAATAACTCCGGAGTTTTTCATTTTTCTGACAGACTTTAACCTTTCTCTGAACGTGTCTTGATGACTTCATGTTATCCTTTGAGCTGCTCCACTTTCGTGATCACAGTTTGATTGTCACAGTTCATAAGAATACCCAGTACAGGTTTCTCAACAACCGGCAAGTCATTCAAGAGCCGGCGAAGCCAATCTGCTTCAACCGTAGCTGTATCTAGTGCTGTGAGTTATGCTTCCATTGTTGACCTCGTTAAGATGGTCTGCTTGCAAGACTTCCAAGAAACAGCGCCACCTCCATGAGTGAATACATAACCGCTCGTGGCCTTTATCTCATCAGCATCTGAGATCCAGTTTGAGTCACTATACCCTTCAAGCACCTTTGGGTGCCCGGTGTAGTGAATTCCATAATTTGCAGTGCCTTTCAAATAACGCAAAACTCTCTCTAGAGCTTTCCAATGCACATCTCCTGGTTTTGAGACAAACCGACTCAGTTTGCTAACAGCAAAAGAGATGTCAGGTCTTGTAGCACTTGCTAAGTACATAAGCGAGCCAATAATTTGAGAATATTTCAATTGATCTCTAGCAATTCTTCGATTCTTTCGAAGTAACACACTCGCATCATATGGTGTTGGAGAGGGCTTGCACTCACTATAGCCAAAGCGACTCAAGATCTTTTCCACATAGTGAGATTGAAGCAATGTAATCCCACCATCATCGTCTCTCAATAACTTGATGTTCAGAATGACATCGGCCACTCATAAATCCTTCATCTCAAAACAAGAAGATAGGAAATCCTTGACCTCCTTAATAACATTCAGATTTGTTCCGAAAATCAGTATGTCATCAACATACAAGCACAGGATAACTCCCTCGCCCCCAGCATGGCGATAGTACACACATTTGTCAGCTTCGTTCACAAAAAAGCCTGCAGCTGTTAAAGTTCTTTCAAACTTCTCATGCCACTGTTTGGGTGCTTGCTTAAGTCCGTACAAAGACTTCAACAACTTGCACACTTTCCCTTCCTGACCATCTAGTACAAACCCATCTTGTTGTTCCATATAAATTTCCTCATCCAACTCTCCATTTAGGAAAGCAGTCTTAACATCCATTTGATGAACGAGAAGACCATGCGAGGCAGCTAGTGAAAGTAGAACTCGAATAGTGGTCAGTCAAGCCAGAGGTGAGTAAGTATCAAAGAAGTCTTCACCTTCCTTTTGGGTATAACCCTTAGCCACGAGCCGAGCCTTGTACTTCTCAATAGTACCATCTGGCCTAAGCTTGTTCTTGAATACCCATTTGCATCCTATAGGTTTGCACCCATAAGGACGATCAGTTATCTCCTAGGTTTCATTCGCCAAGATGGAATCCATCTCGCTACGAACCGCTTCCTTCCAGTAGTCAGCATCTATAGATGCATAGGCCTCTGAAATAGAACTGGGAGTGTCATCTATGAGATACACAAGAAAATCATCACCAAAGTACTTTGCAATCCTTTGTCTCTTGCTCCTAGTAGGAACTTCATTGTTCTCCTCCACAGGACTTTTAAAGTGTTCTATCGATATGGCAGGTTTGGTAATTGTAACTGGTTCCTGATTCGATGAACTAGGCATCTCCTGATTAGATGAGGTAGCCATATCCTTCATGGGAAAGATATCTTCAAAGAAAGTCGCATCATTCGACTCCATGATCGTACCGACATGCATTTCAGGTACCTCAGATTTTACAACCAAGAATCTATAGCCAATGCTATGAAAAGCATATCCCAGGAAAACACAATCCACAGTCTTTGGTCCAAGCTTCCGCCTCTTTGAAATTCGAGCATTGACTTTCGCCAAACAACCCCATATTCGCAGATAAGAGAGTTTTAACCTTTTATTCTCCCATTCCTCGAATGGAGTTATCTCTTTGTTCTTTGTGGGGACTCGGTTCAGGACATGACATACTATCAATATCGCCTCCCCCCACCATGCCTTGGAGAGACCCGATGTGTCTAACATGGCGTTAACCATATCAGTTAGAGTACGGTTCTTTCTTTCGGCCACCCCATTTGACTGAGGTGATTAGGGAGGCGTCCTCTCATGGATTATACCATGTTCCGCACAAAAAGCATCAAACTCATTGGAAAAATACTCTCCACCACGGTCGGACCTAAGCCTCTTGATTTTTCGATCAAGTTGGTTTTCCACTTCAGCTTTATAGATCTTGAAAAAGTTCAAAGCCTCATCCTTAGATTTCAGAAGATACACACGGCAGTATCTAGTGGAGTCATCAATTAACATCATGAAATATTTCTTTCCACCTTTTGTCAACACACCATTCATTTCACATAGATCTGAATGTATGAGCTCTAGTGGTGCAAGATTTCTTATTTCCGTAGTCGTGTGAGACTTACGAGGTTGCTTAGCTTGCACACACACTTGACACTTAGATCCCTTGACGGTGGTGAAACTAGGCATTAAGTTCAACTTCGCTAGTCGCGACATGCAACCAAAGTTAACATGACAAAGACGCGAATGCCACACATTGGATTCACTATTGTTGCAAATATGATTAACAAATTTATTGCAAACGTCTGATAAGGATAAACGAAACAAGCCTCCTGACTCATAGCCTTTACCAACAAAGTTTCCATACTTGGATATTACAAATTTATTCGACTCAAAGACAAGCTTGTAGCCATCTCTACACAGAAGAGATCCGCTAACAAGATTTTTATTGACGGAGGGGACATAATGCACGTTCTTCAGCCGCACGATCTTCCCCGAAGTAAACTTCAGACCGACCGTGCCAACACCACGAACAGAAGCACTTGAACCGTTGCCCATCAGCACGGTTGAAGTCCCTGCGGTCTGATAAGACGAAAACATGGAACTATCACCGCATACATGCACATTAGCACCTGTGTCAATCAACCAGTCAGGAGAATGACATACTGAAATAATAGTGGGAAATATACCATACCCAGCATCCTTCATGTCAGTGTCTCCAATGACAACATTAGCGGTCTTGCCGCCGTTCCCAGGATGACGCTTGTCATAGCGATTAGGGCAACTAGGAGCCCAATGATCAGGATCCCCACACACATGACAAGAACCTTTCTTCTTGCCATTCTTCTTCTTGAAGTTCGTGTGTTGCACAGCCTTGTTCTTCCCATCAAACTTTGCTTTCCATCAAACTTGCCATTGTTCTTGAACTTGTGGGGCTGGAAGTTCTGCTTCTGTACCACATTGGCACTAGATCCTCCCTCAATACCTCGAGCACGTGTGTCCTTTGCTCTCACCTTTTCTTCCACATCAAGAGTGCCAATGAGATCCGGGACGGAAAACTCCTACCTCTTATGCTTCAGCAAGGTAGCAAAGTTCCTCCATGAAGGGGGAAGCTTAGTGATGATACCTCCGGCAACAAACTTATCCGGTAGCATACAACCGAAGTGCTCAAGTTCTCTAGCAAATGACTGTATCTCATGAGCTTGCTCAACCACGGAGCGCTCTTCAGTCATCCTGTAATCATAGAATTGCTCCATGATGTACAGCTCAGTGCCAGCATCCGAGACCCTAAACTTGGCCTCGAGTGCATCCCACATATCTTTTCCATTATCAATTGACGCATAAGCATCAACTATGTTCTTACCAAGAACACTCAAGAGAGCAGCCTTAAACAGAGTATCCATTTTCTGAAAAGCTTGTGCCTGTTGAGCATCAAGCTCTCCTTCAGGTTTGCCGAGAGTGGCGTCATAGCAACTCATGGTTTGAAACCATAAGACTGCTCTCACGCACCACCTCTTATAGTGGATACCCTCAAACATAGGAGGTCTCATGGAAGCAGCAAAACCACTTGGGGTAAATTGCCTATAATAAGGTTTTTGGATTGTTGGAAATATAAGCAATTTACCAAATGATTTTATTAACAGAAATACTAGATAAAGCATGACTAATATAGTAGAGATAAAACAAGTCATGCGTTCTCACAGAGAGAAGGAAAATAGCTTCTGCATATATGAACCGTAGCTAATCATATCTATAGCAGACAGTGGAACTAGTTGCATATATGAGGTAGAACCTAACATATTTAGGGCAATACTAGTACGAGAAACTGTGGCAGGATATCTAACAGAAAGAAGAACACATACGAGACAGCAGCAGCAGCAGCACGGACTTGGGGTCGGTGTCCTCGCCAGCCATGTCGTCGAGGAGGTTGTCGACGTCGGGGAAGAAGTCGTCGTCGGGGAAGTAGTCGTCGGAGTCCGGGGCGTCCATGACGAAGGAGTAGTTAGTATCGCGCAGAGCGCTCCCCAAAAACCTTATCACCCTTCTCCCGTACAGGACTCAAAGAGGTGCGGTTTCGGAGGCCTACTGTCCCGACCTGCGGTGCACGCCGCAAGCCGGGATGAGGAAGACAGCAGCAGCTCAGAGATTGGAACCGGTGGCGAGAGGAAGGAGAAGTTCTGGTGCATCTCTCTGAGAGGAGCGACCTCCCTTTTATAGGCGCAAGAGAAGGAGGCGAGAGGCTGCGCCGGGAGCTGAAGGGAACGCGGGAGATGAAACGAACAGGCAGCAGCCGAAGGGTGCAGCGTTCGTATTCAATATCCACTATAGCAAAAACTTTCCAGCTCCCGAGTGACCTTTCGTATACCCGTAGTGCGTGGAAAAAATTTAGACATCGGCTCGGCTCATTCCCGCAACCCGCGGCGCGTCGTGACGAGGCGTGGCGTGGCGAGGCGGGCGGCGGAGGAGGAGCGCGCGTGGATATCCCTCTTGTTCTCATGCTCGTACAAGTGGGGAAAGAACCTCCCTTATAAGGAGGTCCAACTCCCACTAAACTAGCAATGTGGGACTAAACTTTAGTAGTATCCCTTGCCTTGCACAAATGGGCTAAGTGGGCCTCTAGGATTTATTAGGAATTTCTGAAATAGTTATTGGGCTGCCCAAAATGGACTAAATTCCAGCAATCCCCCACCAGATCCCAGAGGCACACAGAAATTTGCCTGTGGTTCCAAAACACTGTTTTATATACCGGTACTTCAGTGGAGACTTAAGTTGAACTTCCACCTAGAACTCTATGCTACACCAGTAAACAACTTGAACAGTGGACCGGGCCTTGAACTGCAAGTTTTCTGCGAATCTAGCTTCACATAAGGCCTTGACCGATACGTGGCTACCGTGGGTCTTCCCCGCGGGCGGAGCTTATGCGTCATACTTCGAGACCTTTCATGAGTTTACTAGAGAGAACCCTACTCTCATAGATTGCGACGTTTAACAATCAGACTCATATAGGTGCGTTCTTCAAAAGATGTTCTGCAGGACAACATCTCTGCTTCAAAGAGCCACTTAGAACACATTAAGATATACATCAACCTGCCATGCAGATTAGGAGAGTATTGCATCTTTATGGAGTGGTATTTTAACAGTAAGGGTACTCTCCTCCCAGTTGACCAACAGCTTGTCTTCCACATCTAATTCACGGGATCTCCGATCACAAAGAATAGGTTACCACTGTGAACAACTCATATTGTGGGTCTCATACCCATCTCCCTCGATGCATTATCTATCACATTACGTGATAGACCCTTAGTAAAAGGATCTGCCAGATTTTTAGACGTTTGGATATAATCCAATGCAATAACTCCGGAGTTTCTCATTTTTCTGACAGACTTTAACCTTCTCTGAACGTGTCTTGATGACTTCATGTTTCTTTGAGCTGCTCCACTTTCGTGAATCACAGTTTGATTGTCGCAGTTCATAGAATGCCCGTACAGGTTCTCAACAACCGGCAAGTCATTCAAGAGCCGGCGAGCAATCCTGCTCACCGTAGCTGTATCTAGTGCTGTGAGTTTTGCTTCCATTGTTGACCTCGGTTAAGATGGTCTGCTTGCAGACTTCAAGAAACAGCGCGCCACCTCCATGATGGAATACATAACGCTCGTGCCTTTATCTCATCAGCATATGAGATCAGTTTGAATTCACTATACCCTTCAAGCATTTTGGGTGCCCGGTGTAGTGAATTCCATAATTTGCAGTGCCTTTCAATAACGCAAAACTCTCTCTAGAGCTCCAATGCACATCTCCTGGTTTTGAGACAAAACCGACTCAGTTTGCTAACAGCAAAAGATTGTTCAGGTCTTGTAGCACTTGCTAAGTACATAAGCGAGCCAATAATTTGAGAATATTTCAATTGATCTCTAGCAATTCTTCGATTCTTTCGAAGTAACACACTCGCATCATATGGTGTTGGAGAGGGCTTGCAGTCACTATAGCCAAAGCGACTCAAGATCTTTTCCACATAGTGAGATTGAAGCAATGTAATCCCACCATCATCGTCTCTCAATAACTTGATGTTCAGAATGACATCAGCCACTCCTAAATCCTTCATCTCAAAACAACGAGATAGGAAATCCTTGACCTCCTTAATAACATTCAGATTTGTTCCGAAAATCAGTATGTCATCAACATACAAGCACAGCATAACTCCCTCGCCCCCACCATGGCGATAGTACACACATTTGTCAGCTTCGTTCACAACGAAGCCTGCAGCTGTTAAAGTTCTTTCAAACTTCTCATGCCACTGTTTGGGTGCTTGCTTAAGTCCGTACAAAGACTTCAGCAACTTGCACACTTTCCCTTCCTGGCCATCTAGTACAAACCCATCTGGTTGTTCCATATAAATTTCCTCGTCTAACTCTCCATTTAGGAAAGCAGTCTTAACATCCATTTGATGAACGAGAAGACCATGCGAGGCAGCTAGTAAAAGTAGAACTCGAATAGTGGTCAGTCGAGCCACAGGTGAGTAAGTATCAGAGAAGTCTTCACCTTCCTTTTGGGTATAACCCTTAGCCACGAGCCGAGCCTTGTACTTCTCAATAGTACCCTCAGACCTAAGCTTCTTCTTGAATACCCATTTGCATCCTATAGGTTTGCACCCATAAGGACGATCAGTTATCTCCCAGGTTTCATTTGCCAAGATGGAATCCATCTCGCTATGAACCGCTTCCTTCCAGTAGTCAGCATCTTCAGATGCATAGGCCTCTGAAATAGAACTGAGAGTGTCATCTATGAGATACACAAGAAAATTATCACCAAAGGACTTTGCAATCCTTTGTCTCTTGCTCCTAGTAGGAACTTCATTGTTCTCCCCCACATGACTTTCAAAGTGTTCTATCGAAATGGCAGGTTTGGTAATTGTAACTGGTTCCTGATTCGATGAACTAGGCATCTCCTGATTAGATGAGGTAGCCATATCCTTCATGGGAAAGAGATCTTCAAAGAAAGTCGCATCATTCGACTCCATGATCGTACCGACATGCATGTCAGGTACCTCAGATTTTACAACCAAGAATCTATAGCCAATGCTATGAAAAGCATATCCCAGGAAAACACAATCCACAGTCTTTGGTCCAAGCTTCCGCTTCTTTGAAATTGGAGCATTGACTTTCGCCAAACAACCCCTTATTCGCAGATAAGAGAGTTTTAACCTTTTCTTCTCCCATTCCTCGAATGGAGTTATCTCTTTGTTCTTTGTGGGGACTCGGTTCAGGACATGACATGTGTAGCGACCAGACCTCAAACAGTTTGATCTCTGTGCTCCGGTGTCATCCCTGGATCAGTAATGCTGACACCACACAGTACTCAGAGGATTTATAACAGAGTAGCAATCACACACTTATTACATCGAGTGTCTCAACAGAGAACTTATTACAATAAATATGGCTTAAGGCCATCTAATAACTATAACAGCGGAATGCTTGGAAGATAAGTGAGTCCATCAACTCCAACGGCATCACTGAGTATAGAACCACGACCTAAAAACTCCTTAATCATCGCCTGAAAAGTCTGCAAGATTAACGTTGCAGCCCGAAACGGGTCAGCACATGGAATATGCTGGCAATGTAACACATAGAGAGTAATGGAATGAAACAACTATACTATATGCATATTTGGCTGGTGGAAAGCTCTAAGGTTACGGTTTTGCGTAAAGCCAATTTTTCCCTACTGCAAAGGAATAAATTTATTTAACTATCATGGTGGTTGTTAAACATTAAGAATGGTTGACAGCATTCTCAATCCCAATTAAGCATCATCATTAACAAAAAACCCAACAAAATTAATTTAGGGTAACATGTTGAGATTCACATGATAATCCAAGTACTAGATACTCAAAATTGTCCATAACCGGGGACACGGCTAACCATGATTAGTTTGTTACACTCTGCAGAGGTTTGCGCACTTTTGCCCACAAGACTCGATCGCCTCCGTTTGGTTTCTCGCACTACATGGTGTTTGAGAAGACGGATGACCGAGACATAGTCTTTTAGAAGCACTCGCACCTTCCGATCGGGTAGACCGTACCACCTACATCTGCTAGTCTACCACTGTAAGAGTTCGCACGACTTAGTCAACTATACTAGAGCCCATAATAGCTTGTGGCTGCACACAGAAATTTCTAGTATGAATAGTCTCATGATCCCTTTGAGCCTGGGTGGTGGTCCAAAAGAAAACAGGCAAGTCCTGGAATACCCAGGTGCCTCAATCCACCCAGATGTGTATTTAAGTTGCCACCTTAGATAAACCATTAATTAACAAACTCACATCTGTCATGGATATCACTCACCCAATCCATGTCTACTAGCATAGCATGGCATAAAAAGCAAATGTAGAAGTAACTCCCAAAGGTTTGATATTAAACAGGTAATAGGTACTACCTCAACTACTTCCCATCCCACATTTTAATTAGATCCTAGTCATGCAGTGTGTGAGGATTGATCTAATGCAATAAAACTGGGTTGTAGAAAAGGTATGATCAAAGTGTTACTTGCCTTGCTGATGATCCGGCAAACCTAGCGATTCGAAGTAACAGGCGGCGCACTCTGGGTCTTCTATCACAGACAAACAAACAAGCATATAATAAGTACTCATCTAATGCACAGGTAAAAGTCAAATAAGAGATCTAACCAGAAGGTTCAACTTAAGAACTCCGGTTTGCAAAAAGAATCAAATCGAACGAAGCAACAAAAGTCAAACGGCGAAAGAAAACAACTTCGTTCTACTAATCTGGATCTAAGGCAAATTTTACAGTGGCAAAAACTTGTTTAAGTTGGTTAAATGGATAGAGGGTTTCGAGACGAAACTCCAGGCGCTTGAATCGCCTGATTCCGATAAACGAGCGAAAAGTTATACTAAAACGAAAATCGGGTCAGGAATCGCTATCAGAAAAATCACGGATTTAATCCGAGAAAAAAATGACGAACGCTCGCTGAATTAAATAAACTGGAAAAACCGATCTATTTAAAAAAACCGAAACTAAAAAAACCGATGGAAAAACCGAACGGTTTTTCGAAAAAAATTAAAAAAACCGGCGCGGAAATCGAGGCGGCGAACCTCGGGCGGCGTGCGGCGGCGGGGCGGCAGCAGCGGCGGCGGGCGCTGGGGGCTGGGGCGGCTAGGGTTAGCTTTGGCTGGGCCTCTCCCCCGGCTTATATAGCCTAACGGGCCGGGAGTCCTAGTCGGACACGGCCCTAGGTCGGTTCGTTGTTTTTTTAAATAATTACGCGTGGAAGAAAAATAAAAAGAAATACTAAACGGACTCCAAAAATTCCTAAATAAATTTTCCCGGGCTTCTAAAATCAAGCCGCACAAGGTGAACATTTATTTGCGGCCTAAATGCAATTTTGAAAAACGCACATTTTCCTAAATTCAAATAAAATAACGAAAAACTCCGAAATAAAATCTTATTTAATTTTATTTTTAAATCCTCAATATTTCTTTATTTTGGGAAAGTTATTTTATTCCCTCTCTCGTATTTTTGTAATAGAAATAATTGATGATAAAATAAATAAAATCAAATGATCATATTCTCAAAATTTGAGAAAACTGAAATATGAAAATAACGAAATCCCCAACTCTCTCCATGGGTCCTTGAGTTGCATAGAATTTCTAGGATCAAAATGAAACGCAAATAAAATATGATATGCAATGATGATCTAATGTATAACATTCCAAATTGAAAATTTGGGATGTTACAAACCTACCCCCTTAAGATGAATCTCGCCCTCGAGATTCGGGTTGGCTAGAAAATAGGTGAGGGTGGTCCAACAAATCTTCCTCTCATTCCCAGGTGGCTTCATCCTCCGTGTGGTGGCTCCACTGAACTTTGCAAAACTTGATAACCTTGCTGTGAGTGACTCGACTGGCAAACTCGAGAATCTTAACTGGTTTCTCCTCATAGGTCAAATCATTATCCAACTGAATAGTTTCCAATGGCACTGTATCTCTCAGGGGTATGTCAGCCATCTCCGCGTGGCACTTCTTCAACTGAGAAACATGGAACACATCATGAACTCCTGACAATCCTTTAGGCAATTCCAACTTGTAGACCACTTCTCCCATACGCTCCAAAACTCGATATGGTCTTACAAATCGTGGTGCTAACTTTCCTTTAACTCCAAAACGCTTTGTTCCCCGAAGTGGAGATACTCGAAGATAAGCTTTATCTCCAACTTTGTAAACTGTCTCCTTGCATTTTGAATCTGCATAACTCTTCTGTCTGGACTGGGCTATCTTGAGCCTATCGCGAATCAATTTCACCTTCTGTTCAGACTCTTTAATCAAGTCAGGTCCAAACAACTGGCGGTCTCCAACTTCGTCCCATGACAACGGTGTCCTGCACCTCCTTCCGTACAAGGCTTCGAAAGGGGCCATCTTTAAACTAGATTGATAGCTGTTGTTGTAAGAAAATTCTGCATATGGCAAATTGTCGTCCCAACTAGATCCGTAATCCAGCGCACAAGCTCTCAGCATATCCTCCAAAATCTGATTAACTCTCTCGGTCTGTCCATCTGTCTGTGGATGAAAAGCTGTACTGAATTCTAGCCTGGTTCCCAAAGTTTCACGCAACTGCTTCCAGAATTTTGAGGTAAACTGGGTTCCTCTATCTGATACAATACTCCTGGAACTCCATGTAGACATACGATCCTGGTCATGTATATCTTTGCCAACTTAGCACTGGTGTAAGTGGTCTTTACCGGGATGAAATGAGCTACCTTCGTCAATCGATCGACTACAACCCAAATCGAGTCATAGCCTGAACGAGTCCTGGGCAATCCCGTGATAAAATACATGCCTAACTTATCCCACTTCCATTCGGGTATCGGCAATGGTTGTAACAGTCCTGCTGGCTTCTGATGCTCTGCCTTTACTCTCTGGCATACATCACAAACTGCTACGTACTCCGCAATATCCTTTTTCATTCCGGTCCACCAGAAAATATCCTTCAAATCCAAATACATCTTGGTATTTCCTGGGTGAATCGAATATGGTGAATCATGTGCCTCTTACAGTATCAACTTCCTGATCTCCGGGTCATTGGGCACGTAAACACGGTCTTCAAACCATAGGGTATCGTGCTCATCGTCGCGAAATCCTTTAGCCTTTCCTTTGCTAAGTTTCTCCTTAATAGAAGCGATCTCCTTGTCATTCCTTTGAGCTTCTCTGATTTTATCCATCAATGTAGACTGAATCTCCAATGCTGCTACATAGCCTCTCGGGACTATTTCTAAGCATAACTCTCGAAGATTTTCGGCTAACTCCCTTGGTATTTCTCCCGTCATTAACGTATTGACATGGCTCTTACGGCTTAATGCGTCAGCTACTACATTAGCCTTCCCGGGATGATAATGCAATCTCATATCATAATCCTTGATGAGCTCCAACCATCTCCTTTGTCTAAGGTTTAACTCCTTCTGTGTGAAAATATACTTCAAACTCTTATGATCCGTATACACCCCGCAATGGTTTCCAATCAGAAAATGTCTCCAAGTTTTCAGTGCATGCACTACGGCTGCTAACTCCAAATCATGCGTAGCATAATTCAACTCATGAGGCTTAAGCTGTCTTGAGGCATATGAAACAACTCTCCCTTCCTGCATAAGCACTGCTCCAAGTCCTCGACGTGAAGCGTCACAATACACCTCATAATCCTTGGTCTGGTCTGGCAAAATCAACATTGGTGAAGCAACCAAGCGTTTCTTCAACTCCTCAAAACTAGCCTCACATTCCTCCGTCCATACGAACTTGGTATCTTTCTTCAACAACTCAGTCATAGGTTTCGCAATCTTTGAGAAATTCTCAATAAATCTCCGGTAGTATCCTGCAAGTCCAAGAAAACTCCAGATCTCTCCAACCGTGGTTGGTGCTTCCTACTTGGTCACGGTATCAACTTTAGTGGGATCAACTGCTATACCTTCTCCAGATATAACGTGTCCGAGGAATCCTACTTCCTTCAACCAAAACTCACATTTGCTGAACTTGGCATATAATTGATGTTCTCTGAGCTTTCCAAGTACCAAACGCAAATGCTCCTTATGCTCCTCTTCATTCTTCGAGTAAACCAGAATATCATCAATGAACACTACGACGAACTTATCCAAGAACTCCATAAACACTTTGTTCATCATGTTCATAAAATATGCAGGTGTGTTAGTCAGACCAAATGACATAACGGCATACTCGTACAACCCATACCTGGTGGTAAAAGCTGTCTTAAGAATATCCTGTTCTCGAATCTTCAACTGGTGGTATCCTGATCGCAGATCGATCTTGGAAAATACCTTAGCTCCTTGCAAACGATCAAACAGATCATTAATCATCGGTAGTGGGTACTTGTTCTTGATGGTTACTTCATTCAATCCTCGATAATCGACAACCATCCTTAACGATCCATCATTCTTCTCCACTAGAAGTACTGGTGGTCCCCCAAGGCGAAGAACTTTGGCGAATATATACTTTATCCAGTAACTCCTTAATCTGCTTCTTAATTTCCACCAAATCCTTTGTAGGCATCCTGTATGGTCTCTTTGATATTGGCCCTGTGCCTGGCAATAGCTCAATCAAAAACTCAATATCTCTATACGGTGGCATGCCGGACAACTCTTCTGGAAATACTTCAGGGAAATCCCTTACCACTGGTACTTCCTCCTGCACAACTCCTGTTAAGCAATTTACTTGAGTTCCCTTTGGCACATGTCGGGATACATACTTGATCCTTCTCCCTTCTGGTGTGGTAAGCAAAATTAACTTACTAGCATACTTTGATAACCAATCCATGCCTAATATCCATGCCTTGATACTTTGATAACCAATCCATGCCTAATATCACATCCAATCCTTGGGATTCCAATACTATTAGGTCTGAGGGAAAAACATAGTTACCAATCCTTAATGGTAACCGATCACACCATCGACTAGCCAAATATTCTGCTCCAGGCGAGGTTACTAACATGGGTGACCTAAGGGCTTGGGTTAACAGGTTATACTTATCCACAAATCCCCTTGAGATGTATGAATGCGATGCGCCAGTATCAAAAAGAATGAGTGCAGTAAATGACTTAACCAAAAACTTACCTATTACTGCATCAGGCCGAGCTTCAACCTCCTCCACGTTAACGTGGTTCACCTGTCCCCTGTTGAAAGGGTTCGGCTTCTTCCCAGAGCTTCCATTGCTATTTCCATTTTGTAATTCAGGACATTCATTGGCATAATGTCCGGTCTTCAAACACTTAAAGCAAGTGACTTGGCTCAGGTCCTTCTTGGCTGGGGTTGATGAGTTGGTGCGATTCTGGCCGTTGCTTCCTCCATTCCCATTACCATTCTTGGTGCCATTGTGAGCGTGCGACTACCTCCTCCATGGGTATGCTGAAAATGTCCTCCCGGTCTAGGGGTAAAATGTGGCTTCTGCTGAGCTCCTGAATTGTACTTTCCTTGTCCATACTTCCTCTTGCGATTTTCAATTTGTTGTTGCTTCCCTTCAATCATAAGAGCACGATTTACCAACTCCTGGTAGTTGTTGAAGGTTGCTACCATCAACTGCATGCTCAACTCATCGTTCAGTCCTTCCAGAAACTTCTCCTGCTTAGCTGCATCCGTAGCAACGTCATCTGGGGCATAACGTGCTAACTTACTAAAGTCCTCCACATACTGGCCTACTGTCCGTCCTCCTTGGCGCAAGTTGCGAAACTCACGCTTCTTCATGGCCATAGCTCCTGCTGAAACATGGGCAGTACGAAAAGCCTGCTGAAACTGGTCCCATGTGACAGTGTCGACAGGGAAAGTGGCTGTGAAATTCTCCCACCATGATGCTGCGGGTCCTTCAAGCTGATGTGCGGCAAACTTCACCTTCTCCGCATCTGTGTATCCTGCTGTAGTCAACTCTCTAGCTGTCTTGCGGAGCCAATCATCTGCTACTATCGGCTCGGTGCTACTGGAAAACACCGGCGGATTCAGCCTAAGAAAACGGGCTAAGTGATCAACAGGTGGTGGTGGTGGGTTGTTGTTGTTGTTCCCCTGATTCTGATTCTGGACTAGCAACTGCATCAATGTGTTCTGCTGCTGGATCAACTGGGTGAGCTTCGGTGGAAAGGTAAATCCGGGGTCACATCTCGGAGGCATCTGAGGGTTTAGAAAAGATGAGATGTAAGAATAGAGGGGGTCTAAAGGGAAAACACTACCCATATGCACATGAGGCAAAAGCAAACAATTCACTTCATTCAATCAAACAAGGGCATACAATCGATCTAACTATCGCAAAAGTGCTCGGACTACTATATTTACATGGTGGACTACTACTACTGATGAGGTGGTCTACTAGAAATATTCTTCGGTTGCAGACTCCATGATATCTGCTCCAGCTTCATCAATATAGTCATCATCGCTCTCATCTGGGTTCGTGTCAGTGCCGTCGATGATGATGTAGTCTTCCGGGCTAATCTCCTTGGGTTCTTCGTCTTCATCTACTGGTGTAGGGCCTTCCATAAATATCCCGATCTTCATTGTTAGGTCGGCATTCTTATCTACCAATACTTCAATTTCTTCTTCATAATCTTCACATGTAGTCTTGAGTTCTTTCTCCAGTTCCTTGATTCTTATCCTTGCCTTCTTTAGGTCTATCATGTCAGCGCACATCTGGTTCTCCTGTCATCAAATGTGCTGGTTTAAATCCTGGATAAAAGCTGCAATTGATCTATCCTTCCTGGTACTGATCATCTCCCAGTGCTCATCTCGGCGCCCACAAATCTGGTAGATAGTGTCCTTGAGATCCTTGCGGTAGACTTCTCCGATGCGTCCCATGGCGATATGAGCTGCCATGCTCTTTCCTAGATTCCAAGTTGGTGCATCAAAAGAAAACTCTGTGGGCTCAGTGACTGGCATGAACGTCCTTCCTCGAAGTTGAACTTGAATCATCCAGGGCTCTTCTTCAGGTAAAGTGGCGTTGTAGGTTCCGGTGAAACTTGGTACTCCTATGTTCAGGTATCTAGTGACTTCCTTCAAGTGACGTACAAAGGGTGTATCTTCATCCGGTTGCGTGAACTTGTTCTTTGCATCCGCCATCCTAAAGAGTAGAAAAGATGAGAGGTCAGAAGAGAAGAGAGTGAATAGTGATCTAGGTCTTTAGCTTAGTGGTCGTGTCCTACAGTCAGCGTGTGCTCTGATACCATCTCTATAGCGACCAGACCTCAAACAGTCTAATCTCTGTGCTCCGGTGTCATCCCTGGATCAGTAATGCTGACACCACACAGTACTCGGAGGATTTATAACAGAGTAGCAATCACACACTTATTACATCGAGTGTCTCAACAGAGAACTTATTACAATAAATATGGCTTAAGGCCATCTAATAACTATAACAGCGGAAGGCTTGGAAGATAAGTGAGTCCATCAACTCCAACGGCATCACTGAGTATAGAACCATGACCTAAAAACTCCTTAATCGTCGTCTGAAAAGTCTGCAACATTAACGTTGCAGCCCGAAACGGGTCAGCACATGGAATATGCTGGCAATGTAACACATAGAGAGTAATGGAATGAAACAACTATACTATATGCATATTTGGCTGGTGGAAAGCTCTAAGGTTACAGTTTTGCGTAAAGCCAATTTTTCCCTACTGCAAAGGAATAAATTTATTTAACTATCATGGTGGTTGTTAAACATTAAGAATGGTTGACAGCATTCTCAATCCCAATTAAGCATCATCATTAACAAAAAACCCAACAAAATTAATTTAGGGTAACATGTTGAGATTCACATGATAATCCAAGTACTAGATACTCAAGATTGTCCATAACCGGGGACACGGCTAACCATGATTAGTTTGTTACACTCTGCAGAGGTTTGCGCACTTTTCCCCACAAGACTCGATCGCCTCCGTTTGGTTTCTCGCACTACATGGTGTTTGAGAAGACGGATGACCGAGACATAGTCTTTCAGAAGCGCTCGCACCTTATGATCGGGTAGACCGTACCACCTACATCCCCTACATCTGCTAGTCTACCACTGTAAGAGTTCGCACGACTTAGTCAACTATGCTAGAGCCCATAATAGCTTGTGGCTGCACATGGAAGTTTCTAGTATGAATAGTCTCATGATCCCTTTGAGCCTGGGTGGGGTCCAAAAGAAAACAGGCAAGTCCTGAAATACTCAGGTGCCTTAATCCACCCAGATATTTCTTTCCACCTTTTGTCAACACACCATTCATTTCACATAGATTTGAATGTACGAGCTCTAGTGGTGCAAGATTTCTTATTTCCGCAGTCGTGTGAGACTTACGAGGTTGCTTAGCTTGCACACACACTTGATACTTAGATCCTTTGACGGTGGTGAAACTAGGGATTAAGTTCAACTTCGCTAGTCGCGACATGCAACCAAAGTTAACATGACAAAGACGTGAATGCCACACATTGGATTCACTATTGTTGCAAATATGATTAACAACTTTATTGCAAACGTCTGATAAGGATAAACGAAATAAGCCTCCTGGCTCATAGCCTTTACCAACAAAGGTTCCATACTTGGATATTACAAATTTATTCGACTCAAAGACAAGCTTGTAGCCATCTCTACACAGAAGAGATCCGCTAACAAGATTTTTATTGACGGAGGGGACATAATGCACGTTCTTCAGCCGCACGATCTTCCCCGAAGTAAACTTTAGATCGACCATGCCAACACCACGAACATAAGCACTTGAACCGTTGCCCATCAGCACGGTTGAAGTCCCTGCGGTCTGATAAGACGAAAACATGGAAATATCACCACATACATGCACATTAGCACCCGTGTCAATCAACCAGTCAGGAGAATGACATACTGAAAGAATAATGAGAAATATACCATACCCAGCATCCTTCATGTCAGTGTCTCCAATGACAACATTAGCGGTCTTGCCGCCTTTTCCAGGATGACGCTTGTCATAGCGATTAGGGCAACTAGGAGCCCAATGATCAGGATCCCCACACACATGACAAGCACTTTTCTTCTTGCCATTCTTCTTCTTGAAGTTCGTGTGTTGCACAGCCTTGTTCTTCCTATCAAACTTTGCTTTTCCATCAAACTTGTCCTTGTTCTTGAACTTGTGGGGCTGGAAGTTCTACTTCTGTACCACATTGGCACTAAATCCTCCCTCAATACCTCGAGCATGTGTGTCCTTTGCTCTCGCCTTTTCTTCCACATCAAGAGTGCCAATGAGATCCGGGACGGAAAACTCCTGCCTCTTATGCTTCAGCAAGGTAACAAAGTTCCTCCATGAAGGGGGAAGCTTAGTGATGATACCTCCGGCAACAAACTTGTCCGGTAGCATACAACCGAAGTGCTCAAGTTCTCTAGCAAATGACTGTATCTCATGAGCTTGCTCAACCACGGAGCGCTCTTCAGTCATCCTGTAATCATAGAATTGCTCCATGATGTACAGCTCAGTGCCAGCATCCGAGACCCCAAACTTGGCCTCGAGTGCATCCCACATATCTTTTCCATTATCAATTGACGCATAAGCATCAACTATGTTCTCACCAAGAACACTCAAGAGAGCAGCTTTAAACAGAGTATCCATTTTCTGAAAAGCTTGTGCCTGTTGAGCATCAAGCTCTTCTTCAGGTTTGCGGAGAGTGGCGTCATAGCAACTCATGGTTTGAAACCATAAGACTGTTCTCACGCGCCATCTCTTATAGTGGATACCCTAGAACATAGGAGGTCTCATGGAAGCAACAAAATCACTTAGGGTAAATTGCCTATAATAAAGTTTTTGGATTGTTGGAAATATAAGCAATTTACCGAATGATTTTATTAACAGAAATACTAGATAAAGCATGACTAATATAGTAGAGATAAAACAAGTCATGCGTTTTGACAGAGAGAAGGAAAATAGTTTCTGCATATATGAACCATTGCTAATCATATCTATAGCAGATGCGGCGGAGGAGGAGCGCGCGTGGATATCCCTCTTGTTCTCATGCTCGTACAAGTGGGGAAAGAACCTCCCTTATAAGGAGGTCCAACTCCCACTAAACTAGCAATGTGGGAATGAACTTTAGTAGTATCCCTTGCCTTGCACAAATGGGCTAAGTGGGCTTTTAGGATTTATTAAGAATTTCTGAAATAATTATTGGGCTGCTTAAAATGGACTAAATCCCAGCACTGTTCACCCGCAGAATCGCCACCATGGCCTCGTCAAACCGGCCGCACTTGAGCTGCCTTCGCCAGCGCGCCCTGCCGATGCTGTAGCCTGTCTCGACCTTGTTCCTGCTGTGCTGCTGAGCCTCCAGCGTTCCCAATGACCAGGAGAACAATTCAGAAGTGATGGAAAGAAAATGACGAGGAGGAAAAGTCAAACCAACGATGACTCGGGGAGGATTTGGTCATGAGCACACGACGTCTCCGAGCGGTTTTCGACCTCGCGCTGGCCGTACTCGGTCCCCTCCGCCTCTGCCTCGCTGGGCGAGCTGCCGCTGTCCGAAGGCCATTGCCGGCTCGTCCCTCCGGGAGTCGCCTCGGCAGTAGGCCGCCATTCTTGCCGGTCCCCCGCTGTGACGTCAAGCCGCGAGCCGCCCGCGGCCTCCCTGAATCTCTGCGGTCTCTGCGCTCAGTTCGGCCCGCGGTGGCAGCTCCGCCACGCGCCGTCTGGCCGCTACTATTTTTTCACGGCGTCAGGCCGGCTCGTTCCATTACTGAAACTGCCGCCGGGTCGATCTCCGTGTTAAATTGCTGAACCGCCGACGACAAGCTGCCGGTTGTTTCTTCCATTGCGCTGTAGCTGGTGCTGTTCCAGCGCTCCGCGGCGGGCCGCCGTTGCTTAAGTCGCCGGCCTTGAGCCTCCCTACACCTCCTGAGTTGCCTGCGGGCCGCCCTGCACCGGCCTCGCTCTTCTTTGACCTCTGTTTAGCCTGCTGCGAGTCACCAGTACCACTACAAACTGCCGGGGCCCTGCCTGGTCATATATGAGGATCAGGTTGGCACTTTGGTTGGGCTTCGTGAGGCGGGAAGTACTTAAAGCAATCGATGGAACTCGTACCACTGTTTTGCATGCTTCATCCCTGAAGATTCTGCACATGTTCTATTTGACTGGATATGTTCAAGCCTCTGTTTTCCACTGGATATCAAGCTTGAAGTGATGATATCATCTCTTGCATGGAGAAATAAGAAATGACGAAAGGTTACCAATCATCAAGTGGTGGAGTATTGCATGATTTTATACTAAAACTGAAACAGGGAAGAGTGCAGCAGGCGCTATTAAAAGGAATCATCGAGGCTTTGTATATGTGCTTGCCTGCAAAATTCTGCTTCTATGTCACAGCGTGGAAGAGGTTGAAGCCCACACTGTTCGGATTAGTTTGCAGACCAGGCCGAATATTTTAATGGCCAAGGGGACCTAGAGACAGGGTCTCCTTACAGAGTTATCGCCTAAATAAATCAGGACAATTATATTTATACCACGGGCGTTTGGCCGACCCATACTGCCAGGGAACGGACGAGCGCAAGCCGCCACCCCCGACCTGGGTTACAATGACTCGCCGGAAATGCGCTTGTTCGCTATTTCAGGGACGTGCGTAAATTGGCGGCTCTGCGGACCAGTTTATATCAATACTCCAACTGACTCGCTGGAGTGCATGGTTTACCGTGCCTGCAATCAATTTTGCTCGTCTGCGGGGCTGACCACGCTTGCGATTGACTTGATTGTCCGCGCGACTTACCGCGCTTGCGATTATCTCGTCCATCCGCACTGGCTTACAGCGCCACGACCGACTCATCTGTGGTCCGGACGAATCAGGTGATATTCATCTAAGTTTGTTTTATTAACGCATATTATTTTTGTCAAAAAAGCAGTTTATCTTTGCCTTGGTCTGCAATATAGTTTATACAGGACAGTCGTTCATTGCAAGAGCGATGGTCGTACTAAGATGCTTGACGAATATATGTGTCAGCCGCCGCTTTTACGGCTCAATTTATATCAACGTGACGCGGCTGACTTGTCCATCCGTGCCGGCTTACAACGCCGTGGCCGACTCATCTGTCGATATCGCCTCTGATGCTACGGTCGTTTTACTGTCCACCCTGCGGTCCGGCCTATTCAACGTGCCGGGTTGACTAACGGACGCCGCTGAGGATCATAAATACATCAGGTGATATCTGTCTAGACTATTTTAAGTAGCACGTATCAATTTTTTTTTCTTTTGAGAACAATTACTCCGGGTTATGATATTATTTATGCAGGACATTTGGTCACTGCAAGAGCGGTAGCGACTCGCCCGCGTTCATATTGCCTCTAATGTTGCAGTTGTTTTTTCTATCTGCCTCCGCGGTTTGGTGTATATCAACATAATGCGGCTAACTTGCCCGTTCGCGCGGTTCACCGTGTCGCTTCATCGTGGTGGTCAATTGATCATTAACTCTGCGGCGGATAATTTCTGGCCTATCAGGACTTGAACCGGTCTATATCACAGTCAACTATAGAGAATCTCAAGCCAACTCCTCAAATCGCCTTGAGACTCGGGGGCTATGATGACATGGCTCAGTAAATGTTGGCTGTTTAAGAGCCGTCAGAAAAATTCCGGCTCAAAATGAATAATTTCGGTTTACAACCCGGCTCAAGGTAAACCTGTCTCCCACAAAGCTTTGAAGCTCTAAATATCCGGTTTGAAATTCCGGTTTAAAAAGAATTCATCTCTCGCAAGTTTGAATTTTCAGAAAAAATTACAGGGACCAAAGAGAGTTTGTTACTCAGCACAACTCAAACATAGGCACCCGGTGAGCACAACTCAAAAATATATCACTTGGGGGCTTCCGGCTTATTGAGCTAAGCTATGATCACCCTTTGATCCGGCTCATAGCCATATTTACAGGTCATTTGGGGGATTCCTGTTCAAACATAGGTCGTATTCGAACCAAAGAGAACATAGCTGTCGGTATCCTCTTGATCGGCGCAATGCCAAACCCACTAGGGGGCTTCTTGATCCTATTTGAATCATAGCTTAACCCCTTTTGGGTCCGACTTGGATCGTATTCGAATCAGGGTCGTTAAAAACTTCTCAAGGTCATTTGGGGGCTTCCTGTTCAAACATAGGTCGTATTCGAACCAAAGAGAACATAGCTGTCGATACCCTCTTGATCGGTGCAATGCCAAAGCCACTGGGGGCTACATGATCGTATTCGAATCCTAGCTTAACCCCTTTGGAACGGTTTTACTGATCGTATTCGAATCAAAAACCTCGATTTTTATTTGGTTTAAGTTTTTGCAAACGATCTTTAGTTTTGTCTTGAAACTTTTTTGTTCAGATCTAAATATAGGTGTGGTTTCGTTTAAACCCGACTTGGCTTTGGACGATAAGTCGTCAGCATGTGACAATCATCATATATTTGGATGTATTGGCTTCTAAGGATTCGGTTATCGCCCTTACTGCACAGGTCAGGTAAACCGGCAGTACAAATTCAATATCACAATGGTTATATGTGGGATATTATCACCTGCCCTGCGGTAAACCGCCAAGGGATCTTGTGATCTACTTGTGTGCAGGATAAGACTACATTTGGATGGTCACCCGCCCTGGCTTTTGACGTTAAGTCGCCAGGGCATATGTTGTTTAAACTCTGTGCAAGATTTACAGAGCTATGACTTACATAAATGATTAAGTTCCAGCCCATCATTAAAGATTGAAGTTGGTGTCTCAAAAGGGTTATCAATTCTTGATTTTCTCAAAGGCTATAAGCCGCCGGGTTATAAAAATTCTGGTTTACAATGGAGGCGTATTAAATCGTCATCGGCCAAGCGCCGCCGGGTATTTAAACTCCGGGTTTACTTATCAACAGATGAGGTATTCAAAGTCGCTTTGGCGCAATGGCTATTATTTTATCAATGGATATGATTTATTCTACAATGGAAGGAATAGTCCCAAGTCGCTGCAGGCTTACGACCCGGCACTTGGGGGCTGCATTATTCAAGTTGGGATTACATCAAATACACAAGTCTCATGTCGTTGCAAGCATGCACCATGACACTTGGGGGCTAATGCAAAGTCATTGTTTGCTCACCTTATTGAAGACCCGACTCATCACATCGTAATGAGCCGGCCCTTGGGGGCTACCAATTGCTCCTGTAAAAAATTCGAGGTGCACAAGCATTAATCTATTATATTGAACGATCCACTATCAATTGGTAGAGTACAAAGTTCTTAACCTTGTGGACGTGGGTTCAAGCCCCATGATGGAGATTATATTATAGGGCCAATTCCAGTTCTGCCCCTAACTCGAACCCACTACTCAGTTTTGCCCCTAATTTTCAGGTATGCTCAGTTTTGCCCCTCCGCCGTTAGTGTCACTTATAGAAATGCCCTTTTGCGCCGTTACCGTCCGGTCAAAGTACTTTGACCATCCAGAAAAAAATAGCAAAAAAAATCAAAAAAATATGAAATTTGGTGGGATCGAAGATAGTCATGTCCGCAAGGCGCGTGCACATTTTTGTGTTGGTTGGACACTCCGGGAGCTCGTGGCAAAGGAAAACAAAAATAATTTATGCCTATGAACAGTAAATTCGAAAAAAATAGCAAAAAAGTTCAAAAAAATTTGAATTTATTTGGCGTCAAAGAGGCTTGAGTGCACAAAGTGCTTGCAAGTTTTGGTGATCAAATGACGTACGGGGCGCTCTAGAGAAAAAAAAACAAAATAGTGCATTTTTTCAAAGTTTTTTTGAGCTAAATTTTTTTTTCTCCACGAGCTCCTACAATGTCCAAACACAACAAAAACGTGCACACATCTTGCGCACCTGAATATCTTGAGTCCCACGAAATTTCATATTTTTTTGATTTTTATTTTATTTTTTTTGAATTTACTGCTCGCATGCGTACAAAATTTATGTTTTCCTTTGACACGAGCTCCCGGAGTGTCCGAACGGCATGAAAATGTGCACGCGCCTTGTGGACATGACTATCTTCGATCCCACCAAATTTCATATTTTTTTGATTTTTTTTGCTATTTTTTCAGGACGGTCAAACACCTTTGACCGGACGGTAACGGCAGAGAAGGGCATTTCTATAAGTGAAACTAACGGCGGAGGGGCAAAACTGAGCATACCTTAAAATTAGGGGCAAAACTGAGTAGTGGGTTCGAGTTAAGGGCATAGATGTAAATGTCCCTATATTATATGATGTTATTATCAATAAATTATATACAAATTCCCAGCTCAATATTATCTTACTAAGGGCCTGTTTGGGACTGCTCTACTTCACAAAAATCGGTTTCGCTTCACTAAATTCACTTCGGAGCAGTTTCATCTAAAAGTTGTAGTACTATCAAAGGAAATGTTTGGCTACCATCTAGCTCTAGCTTCAAGAATGGAAATTTGGTGGAAAGGATCTATCTATACTACTACTAAACAAGCAAACATATTCATTGCTAAGTGTACTCAGCCTAGTGTACACATAACAACACGGATAAATTACAGCCTCACGATCAGGGCCACTTAATTTGATCTAACCGTTAAGATCATAGTAACCCTCAATCAAATGTGCGTTTAGCAATTTGTTCGGCGGACGAAAACTCTACCGCTTCCGTAATCCAACAACGAAACGTCACCGCACCGCGTCCTGTTTCTTTCCTATAAACTAGGAAACAAACATCATGTGAAGAATAAATAACGCCGTTGAAAAAGGGAAAGTTAATGGGAAGTAAAAAGCAACCATGCATGCGGAGGAGCAATCGGTGGAAGCATGCGTCAGATTAGGTAGTTACTGCTCCCGCTAATCAAGGTAGAAAACCAAGAAAATTAAAGCAAAAGCATATTGGATATTCCTCCCAAAAATCCTTTCCACAAATAGGACGCCTTCGTACAAACAAAGGCCTAGCGGGTCATCACATATGTTGCTCATCGGCACAACGAACGTACTCGCCGCCGACGTCCACCTTGCCGTGGGTGGGAGCCCAGACCGCTTGGACTGAGCACGCCTTCTCAACATGGACTGAGCTTCCACGGCCGACGCCGTCAAAAGCGACATCTTCATCCAATCGGACAAGAACCTCGCCGCCGTCGCTGAGGGCGTCTTCAAGCTGCTCGGCCATATGTGATGCCTTCTCCTCCGGCCCCTACGACGCCGCTGCCATCTCCCATCATGATTGGTTCCGGTCACAGCACTCAAGATCCGCGATGCCGCTCGCGCCCGAGGCGCTGCCGTTTGTCCAGCGAAAAGAATAGTAGGTGTCGGCCAGCGCCTCGGACCACCATCGAAATCACCATATACGTATCTGAGTACGGATCCTTCGTGGGCATGCGGAATTTTTCCTTGAGGGCAGGAGGTCGCCAGGTCGGCCATGCGACACGCGCGGATTGTCGTCAAGATCGATACACACCTTCAGGTTGTACTCTTCGTCTCTTCATCTTCTCCATCTTTATCGCACTGGAATGCTAGCCAGTTGCAAATCACGTGTCCCCAGCGGCCCTGCCTCTGGTGAGAAGAATCCCTACAATATACATGCATCTTATCAATCCCCTGTTATAAGTATTATTCAAATCTAAGCCACATAGCCATGTTTGAGGCAGGAACTTGAATTACTTGTAGCCAGTGGGGTCTATGATGCGAGGAACGGACATGCCATAGGGCACAGGTGAGTCCATTGGGTGCTCTTTGTATTACTATTCTTGTTTTTATGTTGGTTCTAATCTTCTTGATCCTTTTCCCATGATAGTTCCCTGCATGCTTGTGCTACTTCATGTTTCTTTTTGCACATCATGTTTCTGTGTTTTGTGCTTTTGTAGGTGTTTAAATTTCAGGGGACTGGTGTGCTACTATGATGTTGCATAGGAGAATAGGCTATGCAAGTGGAATTGATACTCTGGTGTTTTGTTAGTTGGTATGGCAGCCTTGATACTTCATATAGTTTTTTTACAAAATATAAACAATAGTATAGACTATATTTTTTGTTTCATACTGATATTGTAGGAATATAATCTGAACTGAACTAATCTCATTTGAATATATTGCCATCCATTTCATAGATTTCTACTCACTTGATTATTCGGCGTAGTTGAATTGTCCGTGTCCAAAATGCATATGATTTTATTTTGTAAGCTCACCCGATGCCACCACACAAATACAAGTTATAATAACCGGGTTTTAAAAAAATTAAATAGAAGTACATACTGATTTCAGCATTAGGGAAATGTTTGATAGATTCCCCTTCAATTCGAATCACAGGAAATGGAGAGCTCACCAAGAGTCCGTTGGAGAAATCTACGTGCCATCATGAAGAAAGAGGGAACAACCCGGTATGCGATACCGAAGAGTGTAAATTGTAGTTCTATTTTCTTCATACAAATCATTTTTTGGGGACCAATTTATGTTGTATACTAAAATCATATTATGTACTAAAATCATGTTGTTCTAAGAAGTATCAAGCTAGAATTAGCTTGTCCAGTGATTTGGTATGTTTAACAATATGGGTTTCGAAGATTAATTACTAGATTTAAGCCTAGTGACTCGATATGTTTAACAATGGGGGTTTGGAGGATTAATTAGTAGATTCATCATCTACAACCTATATCTGAGACCAACTGGATTAAACAATATATTATTATTTTTATGCGTCAATGTGACCACGCGTCCAATTTACCTAAAAATACAAAAAAAACGTGATATCACAAACATTATATATATTTTAAAAATATAAAAAATTCAGACGTGCGTTGCGCATGCAATGTGACCACTTGGCGTTCAGTTTACCTTAAAATACAAAGTAAGTGATATCACAAACATTATATATTTTAAAAAATATAAAAATTCAAACGTGTGTTGCACGTGCAAGCTTACTAGTTTGATTGGTTGAGGGGGAAGAAACGAAGGGGTATCCACTTACTGGTGGCAGTGGTGGGTAATTTCCACCCAACTCCAGCTTCTAGAGTTTTCTGGAGCACCCCCTGAAGAGCTTCATAAAAAACTGGAAGTTGTACCCCAGATTCTAGTTTTTTTGCGGAGCGGCATATCATGGAGCTACCTCATTTGGCTTGTGTTTTCTGGAGCGGAGCTGAATTTTAAGGAGCAGAGCAGTCCCAAACAGGCTCTAAGCTGGCCCTTGGGGGCTACACATTGCAGTTCAAGTTTACATGGTTATATCTATAAAGTCCCTGCTCATTATTGCATAATGACCCGGCCCTTGGGGGCTACACTGGTTGAAGTTTCATGAGCATAAGGCAATTACAAGTCCCAGGTTGCTGTAAGCATGACAACCCGGCACTTGGGGGCTACAGGTGATATGCATATAAGGCAGAAAAAAAAATCTTCAAATTCTCAGTTTGGAGTAGACCATATTAACCCGGTGTCTGCAACAATCATGACCCAACATCATTTATTTATAACCCGGCAATTTTGGCAATCATAAATCAGCGAGATCTACATCTTTAAGCCGGCTGAATATCAGTTGAATATTTCAAGACCAATATTTTTGTCAAGTCAGAGCATTGAAGGCCAATTCAAATGGATTATTTCTTATAACACTTCTCTACAAGAGCCAATGTCAGCAAATTGCTTATGAAGCTGGCCTATTGACCCAGATTTTTTTAGAAGAAGTGCCTGGATTTTTGCACTGGCAAGGTTTGGACATATCTGTTAAAAGAGATTTGCTATAAGATCTTTGAGTAGGCATCCAGAAGGAAATGACAAGGACTTAAAGATGATCAGGTGCCGGTTCAGGAACATATTTAACCCGGAGCACAACCTATCAAGTTTGTTCTTGTGTTTATTTTACAGGATCAGTTTAACATGAATTAATCCAAATTAAACTGGGGGCTAATGTCGGGGATATACCCCGCGGTATGACCCGGCTGGAGGTATGACCCGGCCGGGCTTGTCGTTTTCATTGGTAAACCTGCCGGAGTGGCGACTCATGAACCTGGCGACTCACGGATGACCCTAACGGCGGGTCAGATAGAAGACTAGGCCTAAGGCCCAAAAGGCCGGCTCACGTTTATGATGGGTCGGTTTAAGAGGAAAGGCATAAGGAATATTCTCCTACAAAGGAAGCAAGACTAGGACTCCACTTGTAATAGGTTAATCCTAATCCTACTAGGACTAGTCATGTAACCCGCCCCTTCAACATATATAAGGAGGGGCAGGGCTCCCCAAAGAGGGACAAGTAAGAAGAAACAATCTGTAGGGCTAGACACAAAGAGCCGGCTTACCGGCGACTCCCTGATGATCATAATGAGACCTAGCCACAAACAACATGTAGGGTCATTACCGGATGATGTTTCTCGGGGTCCGAAGCTGTCTAAATCCTTGTCTTATATTGCGCCTCTCAATTCTGTCCAACCCCTCTCAAGCTACCACATAGATGCGTTGGCCTCGCGACTAAGTCCTCACACTAAGGACATCTGCCGTGACAATTCCATGACACTTCCGTTGTTATCTTACTTAGATGGCCTTAAGCCATAATTATTGTAATAAGTTCTCTTTTGAGACATTTGATGTAATAAGTGTGTGATTGCTACTCTGTTATAAACCCTTCAAGTACTGTGTGTGTCAGCATTACCAATCCAGGGATGACACTTATGCATAGAGATCTGACTGTTTGAGGTCGGATTGCTACAAGATGGTATCAGAGCACACGCTGAATGTAGGACACGACCACTAAGATGAGCCATAGGTCACTCTTCTCTACTCATTTCTGACTCCTCTCCATTTTCTACACTATAGGATGGCGGACACGAGGAATAAGTTTACACAGCCGGATGAAGACACACCTTTTGGACGACACTTGAAGGAAGTCACTAGGTACCTGAACATTGGAATACTGAGCTTCACTGGGACCTACACCGCCACACTACCAGAAGAGGAGCGTTTGATGATTCGAGTTCAAGTTCCAGGAAGGACATTCACACTAGTAATGGAGCCCATAGAGTTTTCCTTTGATGCACCAACCTGGAGTCTAGGCAAGAGCATGGCAGCCCACATCGTCATGGGACGCATCGGTGAAGTTTATCACAAGGAGCTTAAGGACACTATCTACCAGATATGTGGGCGTCGATATGAGCAACGGGAGATGATCAGCACTAGGAAGGACAGGTCCATTGCATCCTTCATCCAGGAGCTAAATCATCACATTCGTCGCCAGGAGAACCAGATGTGCGCAAGCATCATAGATCTGAAGAAGTTGATGACTAGGAACATGGAGCTGGAAGAGGAACTCAAGTCTACACACGACGGATACAAGGAGGAAATCACCGTACTAGTGGAGATGAATGACGACCTGACAAGGAAGCTAGGAGTATTCATGGGAGACCCTGCGCCAGGAGGAGATGATGACCACCCCAAGGACTACATCATCATCGACGACACCGACTCTGACCCCAGTGATGATGATTATGAAGACGAAGCTGGAGCAGATATCATGGAGTCTTCTACCGATCAAAATTTCTAGTAGACCACCATATTATTAGTAGTATTCCCCCATGTATATATTAGTAGTCCGAGCACTCTAACGATAGTTAGATCAATTGTATGCCCTTGCTTGATATTGCTTTGGAGTGATATTGATTGTGTTTGTCTCATGTGCATATGGGTAGTGCTTTCTCATTAGACGTCATTCTATTCTAATCTCTCCCCTCTAAAACCCACCAGATGCCTCCGAGACATGACCCCGGATTTGCCTTCTCACCGGAGCTCACTCAGTTGATCCAACAATAGAATACACTAATGCAGTTGCTAGTCCAGAATCAAGGCAACAACAACAACAATAACAACCCATCGCCACCACCTCCAGTTGACAACTTAGCCCGTTTTCTGAGGTTAAAACCACCGGTGTTTTCCAGTAGCACCGAGCCCATAGTTGCGGATGACTGGCTACGCAGGATTGGAAGGGAGTTAACCACCGCAGGTTGCACACATGCTGAGAAGGTGCGTTTTGCCGCACACCAATTGGATGGACCTGCAGTCGCATGGTGGGAGAATTACACAGCCACCTTCCCCATAGCCAATGTTACTTGGGAGCAATTTCAGCAAGCATTCTGTTGACGTTCTGGGAACGGGGGTCCCCAGACTTGCCTGCCTGCAGCCCGCGGCGTGGCTAAGCGAGCAGGCCGTATGACCCATCTTCATCAACAAGGCATCCAAGACCCTCGCAAGGGGCCAAGCCTCGCGAGGCGGACGACACGAGACCTCCTCTGGAGTGGCCTAGTCGGGCGGGCTCATGAGGAGCAAAGATATCAATGTGAGGCAAACCTCATGAGGCTCTCGTGATGTGAGCCATGACGATCGACACCAGGCGGGCGCCAGGCGGGCGCTAGTGCACACAGCGTCCTTGTTTCCTCTTTGGTGCTAAGGAGGCCAGCGCAGGCGAGGAGTACCGAGGCATCAGGCAAAGGTTGCCATATCAGTGCAACAAGACCAAGACCAAAGGACGGCAAGATGGAGGTCATCGTGGAGCCCAAAACGGCGTCACCGCCAGAGCCTTTCGCAGGCGGAGACCACCTTTGTCAGGATGGCATGTACTAGCTGTCCCCCTTCAAATTTTCCCGCCGTTGTTGGCTCCCTTCCCGCTCAATATTTGGGGGAAAGGACCAGGGCCTATATAAGTAGAGCTAGCCACCGTAGTAGGGCATCGAGCAGTTCATCCAGCACTTACCCACACAAGTTGGCCAAGCACAAGAACACCTCAACACGAGGCTGTTCTTCCACTTGTATTGTTCATCATCAGCCCAAGAGGCAATCCACCACCACCACACTGGAGTAGGGTATTACATCACAACGGTGGCCCGAACCAGTATAAATCTTGTGTCTTTCTATGTTGCGAGTTCGTCGAGTTCGTCCGCGCGATCTTAGCGAGTTAGGGCGTAGATCGATGGGAGGAAAAGACTTCGCGCGCACCCCAGTGTTCGAACCTTAAGGGTTTACCGGAACCCCACATCCGACATTTGGCGTGCCAGGTAGGGGTGCGCCGTAGCTCCCCTTCCATCAGTTCATTGCTCCATCGATGCATCGTCTCCATGGCAGACGCTTGTCGTGCTCGAGCTGAGCGTCGGGCTGCCCTCACCGCCCACGTTGCTCAGACGGCCCCCATCTGCGGGCCAGCTCGTCGTTCTCCGTCTCCCGCCACCAACGCTGCCACCGGACCGGTGGGGAACGAGCAGCAAGCGTCTTCGCTGCATCCTTTGGTACGGCAGGACGGCCGCACCACCACTCCATCACTGACCCCGGCCGGTTCTTCGTCCCATGCGTGCCGCACTCCCATGGAGGCGCGGGCCACACTCCTCACCGCAAACGAACTCCTACGCTACCGCCCAGTCGACGACCTCTACGAGGAATGGCTCGACCGCGTCACCGAGCTCATCCGCACCGTAGGGGGCTCCCCGGCGCCGTCCCTCTCTCTGCCTCACCCTCAACCGGTCGCGGGCGACGAGGCCCGAGGCGCGCCTCCACCACCCCAGCCCAAAGACGGTGCCTTGGCACCAAGGCACGCGGCCCCGCGGTGCGATCCGCCATGCCCGGTGCCCGCGCGCGAAGAGAGAAGCTGCCAAGAAATCCCTCAGCCGCGAGGAGCTGCACCCGCGCTTCTCGCGCTACCTCGTCAAGACCGTGCGCCGCCTGCAGCGGCGCTGCGTGGGCCTCATCAAGACCAAGCTCCACCTCCGAAGCGGGCACCAGTAACCACGGCCGGCTGCCGCGTCTTCACCCCCGAGATGCGCAGTGTCGCCTGGCCAGGCAAGTTCAAGACGGATCCGCCTCCTTGCTACGACGGCACCGCCGACCTCATGGAGTTCCTGCAGCTCTACGAGCTGAGCATCGAAGCAGCCAACGACGACGAGGAAGTCATGGCAAACTGGTTTTCCATGGCTCTCAAGGACGGGGCCCGCTCCTGGATCCTGAACCTGCAGCACGACTCGATCTCCTCCTGGGACGAGATGCGCGACCGCTTCGTCGCCAACTTGCAGGGCACTCGCGACCGCCGGCCGGCCGCGGGCGACCTGCACCGCATCAAGCAACAACCAGGGGAGACCCTCCAGAAGTACATCCAGTGCTTCAACAACACCCGCCTCAAGATCCCCAAGGTCATGGATGAGGCCATCATCTCCGCGTTCTCCGACAGCGTCTGTGACGTCAAGATGAAGGAAGAGCTCGCTATCCACGAGGAGCTCTGCACATCTCAGGAGCTGTTCAACCTGGCGACCAAGTGCGCAAGAGCTGAGGAGGGGCGCCTCTCTCTCCTTGAGCTGCCAGCCACGGGCACAGAGAAGAAGAAAGCCAAGGCCAAGGACGTGAAGAGTAAGGAAGCAGCGGTGCTAGCAGCGGAGCCCGACACCAAACGGGGCAGAGATAAGCCCGAGTCATCCAAGAACAGCCGACCGTTCTGCACCTTCCATAACCTGAACACCCACAACACCAGCGACTGCCAAGAGCTTAGAGCCATACAAGAAGGACGCTACGGTCGACGCCCCGAGCGCAGCGACCGGGGCTATGGCCATGGAGGAGGACGTGGAGGCAGACACTGGGACGACCGTGGCCCGCACCAGGAATGGCGCGACGGGCCTCGTGAGGACCGCTGGCAGGACCATCCTCGTGAGGGGGCCTGGAGGGATCAGCCTCATGAGGATCACCCCCAAAGCAACCCCGGTCTTCCCCCACTGCCGCCACCAAGAAGGAACGACGATCATCATCAGGACAAGGGGCTAGGGGCTTCCAGGAGCCGTGTGCAATCGCCTGCATCTTGGGCGGTGCCCAAGCCCCAGCCTCTCAGCGCATCTTCAAACGGTTCGCTCGCGAGGTGAATGCGGTGCTCCCCAAGCTTGAGGCCGCGCACCCGCTCAAGTGGTCCCAGTGTGCCATCACTTTCAACTCGGCATATCAGCTCAAGTGCGCGGCCACCACCGGCGTCCTCCCAATGTTGTGTTCCCCAGTCATCAGCAATGTGCAGGTTACAAAGACCCTCATCGACGGCGGTGAAGGGCTCAACGTCCTGTCCGTCGACACATTCGACAACCT